>NC_068913.1:27575757-27878787 GCF_023091745.1 Budorcas taxicolor | reverse complement strand
AAAAATCTTGCTGTGATTTATGTCAAAGAGTGTTCTTCCTATATTGTCCTCTGAGAGGAAATATTAATGCATATATGTGGAATTAAAAAGAAAAAACAGAAGGAACAGGTAAAGAGAATGAAAACAAAATCAATAGCAGTAATTTGGGTATTTGTCACTTTGTTTTTCCTTTAGAATTAATTCTTTGATTGTATTTATATTCATTGATAAATGCTGTGATAATATCAAAGAAAATTTTCAAGAAAATAAAAAAGATCACCCAAATCTCATATGCTAATACAGCTATTTTGATTCTAATTCATACTCACAGGTATATTTATATTTCCATTGTAAATGCTTAATAAATGTAAGCTATTATTATAATTCAAAAAAAAAAAACTTAGTGGTTTTAAACACCATCTCACAATCCCCTCAGATTCCACGGGTACGGGATCTCTCTGGACATGGATGGCTTATCTCTGGTCCATGGTGTAGGGGGTACTTATCTCTGGTCCTTGGCTGCAGGGGGACTTGAATGGCAGTGAGTGGGAATTATCTTCCCTCAGGTCTCTGGGGCTCGGGCTGGAATGACAAGAAGGCTGGCTGCAGCTGAGATTGTCCCTGGTGCCTTCCACAGGCACTGTCCATGTACTCTGGGTGTCCCCACAACTCTGCCTTATATGGCAGCTTAAGGCTCTGAGAACAAAGGTTCCAACTGACATTCATTGGCCTTTCCAGCTGTGGACAGTCAGTCTGCCTCCCATCTGGTGAACTCTATTGACTGAAGCAGACACAGACCTGTTCAGAGCCCAGAGGAGACCAACATCCCACAGGTGCTTTAGACTCAAGAATAAAGTCTCTTTCTGTCTCCCTCAGAGTATGCCAGTGTTCTTGCCTGGAGAATCCCAGGGACAGTGGAGCCTGGTGGGTTGCCGTCTATGGGGTAACACAGAGTCGGACACGACTGAAGTGACTTAGCAGCAGCAGCAAAGTACATAGGGCATCTCAGATGGCTCAGTGGTAAAGAACCCACCTCCCAATGCAGGAGATGTGAGTTCAGTCCCTGGGTTGGGAAGATCCCCTGGAGAAGGGGATGGCGACCCACTCCAGTATTCTTGCCTGGGAAATCCCATATACTGAGGAGCCTGGCAGGCTACAGTCCATGGGATCGCAGAGTCGGACATGACTGAAGTAACCTAGCATGCAAAGTACATAATGTCTACCTTAATGGGAACTATATCTAAGTATTTGTTGAGCTAGTACAGCTGTTACACCATAGTTTAGAATGATTTTTAAGCCTACTGGAAAATAATAAAACTGAGCTCTTTAAAGTGAACTTTACTTAGCAAGCAAACTGTCTAAGCGAGCTCCCCCACATAGTCAGAGCAGAGTATCAATGAAAAAACAGCTACACTATGATCTCAAACCCTTCTTTTAATAGGTATGACACATCTATTATAAATAGGGTCTAGATAAAAAGAATGGTTCAAATCAAGCTAATCTAGAAGACAGCTAAAAAGCCAGGGTTCTATGATATTGTTACTTAGCAAGATCTTTGATAAAACACAGAGCAAAATTCAGGATTTTTAGGGATCATTTTTTAGTTTTCCTTTCATTTCCATGAAACAAGTTACAATTACAAGGCATCTCAGTAATCTTTTCAGGAAGCTTGGCTCCTGGTTTTAATACAACAATGAAAAGTCCCAGATTTCTATCAGTATGTTGGATTAAAATTAATCAGTCAATGAATTTTTTGCAGATCTAGTCCTTATTTACTATAATTGGTTTAGGTAATTAGTTGGCTCCCTACCAATTTTTAACTAAGTTTAATTTGAAATTTGTTTTAACATTGCAATACAGTGAATAATACCCCTCCCCCCCAAATCCTAATCCCTAGAACTCGTGAATATGTTACTTTACATCATAAGAGACTTTGGAGATGTGATCAAATTAAGGAATTTTGGATGGAGAGATTAGCCTGGATAACCTGAGCAGGCCCACCGTAATCTTGAAAGTCTTTATTAGAGGCAGACAGGAGATTAGATGAGTAGAAGTAAACAGAAGCAAGAGGTTGGAGTGATGTTAAGAAGTCGTGAGCCAAAGAATGCAGGTAGCTTCTAGAAACTGACAAAGCAAGCTTTAAAACAAACTTCAAACTAAACTTAGTTAAAAATTGGTAGGAAGCCAACTAATTGCCTAAACCAGTTATAGCAAGAAAATCATTTCTCCTCCAGTTCCGGAAGCAACTAGTCTCGTTAACACATTGGCTTTAGCCCAGTGAGCTGATTTTTGGGCTTCTGACCTCTGGAATGATAAGATAATAAATCTGTGTTGTTTTAAGCTAAGTTTATGGTAATTGGTTATAATAGCAATAGGAAACTAACAAAAACATTCAGGATAGACATCTGTACCTTTCATTAGATTGGTCCAAGTACTGGTGTTAATATTGATTCCTACACCGTCTACTTCATCACTGTAAAAATATTAATGTCAGCTTTTGTTGGTTTAGATTTCTTTGACTACTTGAGAAAATACTGTATATGGCCATCCTGGAGAAAACTTTAAAGTCAAAATCCAGGATTAAAAAATCAGATGAAGACTGGCCCTTTCACCAAAGGATGTTTTGTTTAATCAAACGCAGATTTATTGCATGAGTCTTAAATATTGAGCCATACTAAAACTTTTTAAAGTGAGTCAGCTTAGAAAATTGCAACTTGCTTCCCAATTTTGGGAGCATATCTATTGCATAAAGAAATCAACCAAGGAAGGAAATGATAAACAAAGATAAAAATAAAAAGAAATTTTAAAAATGAATGTAATTTCTTTTTGAGCATAGAGAACTCTCCAATAGGCTTGGCATTAGTAACCTTTATGCTTTCCTTATATTCCTGAAATATGCTGAGTTGTAAAAATTAAGATAAATGATGTGGTGATGTCTGGCTTAGCATCTGGCACATGATGGGTGTATAAGTAATATTAGTAGAGTGTGAACGGAGGTGGTGTGGTGGCTACAGGGCAACAGGCTATTTATTGGAAGGTGATGGACATCCCCAGCTTAGAGCAGAGAGAGAGAGACACCAGCTTTTCCTTTTCGTTTTCAGTAGAGGAGAGGGGAAAAAGGGCCCCTTTAGTCTGGCGCTGTGCCAGGGCCTTAAGCTAGTAATATTAGCAACCATAAATAATTTGTGTTGACACTGACACACTTCTCAGCCATCCTGTTTTCATAATGTTAGTGAATCCACAAACATGAAGTGAGTTTTTAGTACTTGACCTATGTGTTTTACTTCAGAGCTCTCTTAACAGTGAGCTAACAAATGGAGTAATAAGTGGTGCCCTTAGCAGACCATTGTCGTTCAGCATTTGCCAAAAGGCAAATGTCTGATTGATTGCGCTCTTTCTCTCTTGCTGTCTCTTTTGTCAGTAGAGTATTAGTAAAGACATTTGTCACCAATACTGCAGTGAGAAAGCTTTTCTCAGAATCCTGTGGTGTCTGTTGTAAGCTGACCTACTGTCGCTGAATGGAAATGCAAGCTGTTCCAGAATTTAGCTAGCTAACTAGAGGGTTGAGAAGCTATGCGTAGTGGGCAAGGAATTTTATCTCGAAGTGATGTTTGTACATTTGCACTTTATGGAAGACTGAAGACATTTCACACCCTAGCTGGATACTTCCTGATCTGGGGACATGTTGGTGCCTCCACGCAGTTCAGGTCTCACCTTTTCTAAGCTTGTACTGGTGATGTTGAAGACAAGTACCGATTCCTCCCCACTCCCCGCCACAGCAGCAAAGACTCCATCTTGACCTGGATTCTGAGATTTTGCTTAACTGAAGTTTGAACCATTGAAAAATGGAATATTGATAGTATAGTACTTCACTATTGGAACAGAAAGAAATGTGACCAATAGTAATAAGGGTCTTTTTGACTTAAATTCAGTGTACGACCTCAAGATGCAGGAAGAACTCTAAAATTCCTTTTAGATCTAAACATATATAATTTTATGTCTTAAATCAGTTGTAAATGTTAGCCATCTTTTCTAACACAGTGCTATTACTTTTTAAAGCAGTGGTTTCCAGCTTGGGGTGATTTTGCCTCCTATGGAACATTTGGCAATTTCTGGAGACACTTGTGGTTGTCATGACTGGTGGTGTGGTGCTACTGGCATCTAGTGGGTTGCAGCAGACTGTTAGTGCCCCCCCCCCATTCATATGTTTGCATACCTTATTTATTCATTCACATAACTGATGTGATGATATTGGAGATGGACCCTTTGGGAAGTAATTAGGTCATGAGCCCCTATGATGAAATGACTGTCCTTGTGAAAAGAGGAAGAGTGCTAACTCTTGATCTCTTTTTACCAAGTGAGGATCTGAAAAGACAGCTCTCTATAAACCAGGAAGAAAGCCTTCACCAAGAACTCAATCATGCTGGCACCCTGGTTGTGATATTCTAGCCCCCAGAACTACGAGAAATAAACGCACTGTGTTTCAGCCACCCTATCTGTTATATAGAGTATAATGTGTGTGTGTGTGTGTTAGTTGCTCAGTTGTGTCCGACTCTTTACGACCCCATGGACTGTAGCCCACTGGGCTCCTCTGTACATGGGATCCTCCAGGCAAGAATACTGGAATGGGTTGCCATTTCTTTCTCCAGGGGATCTTCCCGACCCAGGTATTGAACCTGGGTCTCCTGCATGGCAGGCAAATGCTTTACCATCTGAGCTACTAGGGAAGCCCCAAGGTATAACATAGGGTATTATAATATATTATATAGGATGTTCTTTTCTAGTAGCCTGAGCTAAGACATGACCAGAACCCAGAGTTGCTGCTGAAGAATTCTGCAGGGCACAGGACAGCTCCCCACAACCAAGATCGATCAATCCCCAAATGGCAGGTGTGCTGAAGCCAAGAAACCCATGAACGAGAGCCTGCAGGAGAAGGTTAAGGAATGCAACTCGTCATAAGCAGAAGCTCACAGTTGTATTTCCTGGGAACAGTTTGCTAGTTGCGTAATTGCAAGTTTTGCAATGTTGATTATTACTTAAGAGGAAGCAAAGCATGCTCCAACTGAGTGGGAGAAACAGACATGAACTTTCTGAATTACGAGGTTCCTCTGCCAAGGACATTCAGAAGTACAATTTGGGTGCTTACACAAATAGAAGACATTTAAATGTATCCATCCTCTTAATTTTACTTTTTTTCTGAAAAGAGCACTCACAAGAAATTCTATTTACCTTAGGCATAGCAAAATAATTTTCTGATGGGAACTCCTTACCATTACCAGGACAGAATGAATTCTCAGTGGGAAGTCTTGCATACCTTTCAGCTGGAGGCTGAGATCCATTCCCATAAGACCAGGGTGTTGCCTAATACACACTTGATATTCGAACCTGTAGGCAGGCTATGTGGGTTCCACCTGGGAGCTTGTTAGCAGTGCAGAATCTCAGGCCCAGCCTTGATTTCCTGAATTAGAATCTGCATTGTTACAAAATGTGGGTGGAAGGTGGAGGTAGATGGCTAAGCATGTTCAAGATCAGGTGCATTGCTAGATGATCTTCATTCTATGGTAATCAAGCCCTAATTTTTGAGCCTGTGAATGAAATGCATTTCACTCCTCTCAAAATATGTGGGCACTTATTAATGACCAGTGCTGGGCTTCCCTGTTGGTTTAGATGGTAAAGAATCTGCCTACAATACAGGAGACTTGGGTTTGATCCCTGGGTCAGGAAGATCCCCTGAAGAAAGAAATGGCAACCCAATCCAGTATTCTTGCCTGGGAAATCCCATGGATGGAAGAGCCTGGTGGGCTACAGTCTATGGGATCCCAAAGAGTTGGACACAACTGAGACTAACATTTTCATTTTCTGTTGTATTGGGCAAATCAGTTCACCTTTTGGGCTTCAGTAGGACTGCAAGCAGATCCAACCAATCCATTCTGAAGGAGATCAGCCCTGGGATTTCTTTGGAAGGAATGATGCTCAAGCTGAAACTCCAGTACTTTGGCCACCTCATGAGAAGAGTTGACTCACTGGAAAAGACTCTGATGATGGGAGGAATTGGGGGCAGGAGGAGAAGGGGACGACAGAGGATGAGACAGCTGGATGGCATCACTGACTCAATGGACGTGAGTCTGAGTGAACTCCAGGAGTTGGTGATGGACAGGGAGGCCTGGCATGCTGCGACTCATGGGGTTGCAAAGAGTCGGGCACGACTGAACAAATGAACTGAACTGAACTGAAGTCTCATTTTTTGAAAAGAGGGAGTGGCAATTAAAGAATCTCTAAGTTCTGTTCCACTTCTACCATGGTAGGAATAAATATAATTTTTTTATCCAAAATAAATATCATTTATAGCTGCCTGAGTTACCCTGGTGAATGTAAACTTAAAGAGAAGGTCTCTGGCCAGTACATACCATCAATGCACATAGAAAGAGACCCATGTATATTCATAGCCACTGAATTTTTATGTAAAATATTCTACCTCCTGCCTACTGAAGTCGGGGTGTGCCTCCTCTTGACTGGCACTTGGATCTGCTCTCTGTAGTAGCATTGCTTGCCTCCCTGGTTACCTGCATCATCTGTAAATGAACCATGACCAAACACCCACCTCGGTGGGCTAGGACAGTAAACAGTCTGCCTGCAGTGCGGAAGACCCAGGTTTGATCCCTGGGTCAGGAAGATCCCTTGAAGAAGGGAATGGCTACCCACTGTAGTATTCTTGTCAGGAGAATTCCATGGACAGAGGAGCCTGGAGGGCTACAGTC
The DNA here is from genome assembly GCF_023091745.1 of Budorcas taxicolor. Classification (NCBI taxonomy): domain Eukaryota; kingdom Metazoa; phylum Chordata; class Mammalia; order Artiodactyla; family Bovidae; genus Budorcas; species Budorcas taxicolor. The sequence goes on along the minus strand of NC_068913.1, from coordinate 27,872,050 downwards.
CATGGGGTCGCAAAGAGTCGGACACAAACGGAGCGACTAACACTTTTACTTCAAGTAGCAGCCTTGTCTGTACAAGCAGGCTCTGCCTGGTTGTGCCGTGTGGGCTCCTGTGCAATGCCTACATCTTCCCGGTCACGGCACTTAAGTCCCAAAGGAGAAGTCACCCAGCTGCTTTCTTCCAGCCTGTCGCACTTGAAAACAGGAAGCCTGGGTTTTAGGAAGATCTTGCAAGACAACTCACAAAGAAGAAAAGTGTTTGCAATCAGGCTTCTCTCAAGAGCTGCTCCTGGAGTATGATTTCGGAGATGCGAGTTTGGCTTTTTGGTTTTGCACAATCCAAGAGACCATAAGGTCACAGACACCAGCCCAACCACAACACCACCACACCTCTGAAGCACAGGCAGGGCACTCAGAGTTCTTTTTCCTCTGGAAAAGATTGAATAATTAAGCGGAAAAGTGATATTTCTTCTTACTATAAACCAGAGCATAGAAAAATATAATAGTTTTTTATTGTCTAGATAGCCAGTGCAAACTGCTCCGTGATCTAGAGTTGGAAATAATGTCACATTTCTTCATTTCCCAAGGTAAATTAGAACTGGGCCCAGCTACTAGCCGTTAGATGAGCAAAACATCCACGATGAATGTCCTCGCCCAAGGGTATTTAAGAACTCAGAGAGCCTTTGCAGGTAGTGAGGTGGGAGACTTGGCGGGGTGGGCATCTGGACTGTGGCTCCTGCAGACCTAATGTGGTCCTTATGCCAGGCTTTGCTCACACACAGTCCACCTAGCCTTGCAGCCGCATCCATGTGCAGCTTTCTGCCTGGGCCTGTGGGGTCTCCTCAGATGGGATAACCTACTTCCACTGTCCCTTAGAAAGACATCAGACGTTAAAGAAGTCGAGCTCTTCTACACCTCAAGCAGGAGAAAATGTATCTTTCCTTCATTCCTTTACATGTCCCAGTCTGCCTTCTATCATAATAGGTAGAAATTATAAAATGATTATTAATATTTGGTGCACTTTTGAAGACTGTAGAAGGATTTACATTGCTATAATATTTTCAGAGGGCAGTTTGGCTGTTATCTTTCAATATTTTATATGTACATATACTTTATGTTAGATATTCCAATATGAAGAATTTAATAAATATCTCAAAGTATACAAAGACATACATATAAAGATGATTATTCCTTCCTTGTTTGTAAAATAGTTAGAAAAAATTGTAAACAACCTAAGCTTCCATTAATAGGGGATAGTTGGGTAATTTGTGGCATGTGCGTACAGTAAATCACTACCCAAACTCCTAGTAAGAAAAAAACTAATCATTCCATAGAAAATATGTGAAGTGAAAAACCTTCATACACCCACACACAAATGAAACAGTGAAATGATTGCATATATCATCTATACCCATCTATGAGTATTTTAGATATATTGTGAATTGCTATTTCTGTATAAAGCAAGTCACAAAACTAGGTGACTAATAATTGTAAATGCGAAGTGGTTTATAGAAGGTCCAGCATAGTCATTCTAACCTTAGAACCCTTCCCTATTTTTCTAAAGCACAGAGCTAACTAGAAGTTAGGTGTCAAAAATCTCCCCAAATATTTTATTAAAATTAAGAGATTTTCTGAGTATACTATCACTTTTTGTCTTGATGACCTTAACAATATAAATAATTTTAGATCCTCATCTTATTGGGACCTCAGATCTGAGATGATTCTCCTCCTCTCCCCTCAACATCTCTACCGCTTCCTTGGACAGACAGGTGATTGATCAACGGGCTGTCAGTTTCTCCTTTAATAAAACTATTTTGTAGTTTTTATTAAAAAAAAAAGAAATGATTGCATATAGAGTATGATAGTATATACATCAATGCAGCAGACCATTAAATTTTTACAATTTAAAAATGGTAAATTCTGGAAAATGGTTTGAAAAAAATGAAACTTTGACTTTTTGTTTTATGCATTTCTTTATACACTTTGCAACAGCAGGAACTACATGTGCAAATATAGGTTTAAATTTGGCTGTTTACATTGAAAATATATTACACCTATAATCTGAAAGAAAGAATAAAGATGAACATATCTTCATTATATAGTATTACCAATCCCACCACTGTTCTGTAATGAGCATACTGTCAGCCCTTACTCGTTATGCATAATTTATCGTGTCAAAGGCCTCTCTTCTCGGACTCTTTGTAAATAATTGTCTCCTTTCTAAGTGATCCAATCTTCTTGGTGATCTTTACAACTATGCTCCACAGAGCAAAGAACTATTTACTTGTTTCAAGGGGCTATTGGAAAAGAGAAAGATACAGGAATTAGGTGTGCTCAGTCTTATCTGATTCTTTGTGACCCTGCAGACTGTAACCCATCAGGCTCCTCTGTCCATGGGATTCTCCAGGCAAGAATACTTTCACCTTAGGGGAAAAAAACAGTTCTTTGGTTCCTTCCTCCATTTTTTAATTGAGGGTTTGTGTTTTATAAAACTATTGGGTTTCTATATATGAAATTTTATGAATTTCATGAAAAATTTTCATGAAATTTGTTTACTATTGGGTTGTTATACATGAGGTCCATGTATAGCTTGGATATTAACTTTGTATTGGATATGGGGTTGGACTTTTAGTTACTTGATTGTTTCCTTTGCTGAGCGGAAGCTTTGTAGTTTGCTGCAGTCCCACTTGCTGATTTTTACATTTGTTGCCTTTGCTTTTGGTGTTAAATTCAAAAAAATCATTACTAAGGCCAAAGTCAAAGACCTTAACCACTTCCATTTTCTTTTAAGATTTTAAGAATTTCAGATATTACTTTCAAGACTTTAATTCTTGTGTATCATGTAAGGTGGAGGTCCAGTTTCATTCATTTCATTTAATTATCCAGTTTTCTTAGTACCTCTTATTGAAGAGACTATCTTTTCCCACTGAGTATATTTGGATCCCTTGAAAAATATTAGTTGACCATATATGAAAGGATTTATTTCAGGGCTATCTATCCTGTTCCATTCATCAATATGGCTATTTTTATACCAATACCACACTGTTTTACTTACCATAGCTTTGTAATGTAGTTTGAAATTAGGGAGGGTGATATTTTCAACTTTGTATTTAATCTCAGGATGACTTTGGCTATCTGGGGTCTTTTGTGATTCCATACATGTTTTAAGGTTTCTTTTTTTTTTTTTTTTTTTTCTCTATTTCTGTGAAAAATGTCATTTGAATGCTATAGATATTGTATTGAACCCAGAGATTGCTTTGGGTAGTATGGCCTTCTTAACAAAATTCTTCTAATTCATGAGCACAGAATATCTTTCTGTTGTGTCTTCTTCATTTTTTTCCATCAGTATCTTATAGTTTTCAGTGTATAGATCTTTCATCATCTTGGTTAAATTTATTCCTAAGTAGTATATTATTTTATGATGCTATTGTAAATAGGACTGTTAATTTCTCTGATAATTCATTGTTAGTATGTTAAAACATAACTGATTTTTGTACATTGTGTCTGTGTCCTGCAACTTTACTGAATTTGTTTATTAGTTATTTAACCATTATTTAGTGGAGGATTTTGAATTTTATTTTTCTAAAAAACTTCTATTGCTTTATAGTTGCTTTACAATTTGTGTTAGTTTCTGCTGTACAGCAGAGTGAATATGCTACATACACACACACACACATATATACACACACACATATATATATACACACACATATATATACACATATATACATATACACACATATATACACACACATATATATATACACATATATACATACACACACATATATATACACATATATATACACACACACACATATATATATATAACACATACATATCTCCTCTATTTTGGATTTCCTTTTCAGTTCAGTTCAGTTCAGTTGATCAGTTGTGTCCGACTCTTTGTGACACCATGAATTGCAGCACGCCAGGCCTCCCTGTCCAGCACCAACTCCTGGAGTTCACTCAAACTCACATCCATTGAGTCGGAGATGCCATCCAGCCATCTCATCCTCTGTCGTCCCCTTCTCCTCCTGCCCCCAATCCCTCCCAGCATCAGAATCTTTTCCAATGAGTCAACTCTTCGCATGAGGTGGGCAAAGTACTGGAGTTTCAGTTTTAGCATCACTCCTTCCAAAGAATACCCAGGACTGATCTCCTTTAGAATGGACTGGTTGGATCTACTTGCAGTCCAAGGGACTCTCAAGAGTCCTCTCCAACACCACAGTTCAAAAGCTTCAATTCTTTGGTGCTCAGCCATTTAGCTCCTTCCCATTTAGGTCACCACTAATATGCAGAGTCCATCATGAGAAACGCTAGGTTGGAAGAAGCACAAGCTGCAATCAGCATTGCCGGGAGAAATATCAATAACCTTAGATATGCAGATGACATCACCCTTACGGCAGAAAGTGAAGAGGAACTAAAAAGCCTCTTGATGAAAGTGAAAGAGGAGAATGAAAAAGTTGGCTTAAAGCTCAACATTCAGAAAACTAAGATCATGGCATCTGGTCCCATCACTTCATGGGAAATAGATGGGGAAACAAGTGGAAACAGAGTCAGACTTTATTTTTCTGGGCTCCAAAATTACTGCAGATGGTGATTGCAGCCATGATATTAAAAGATGCTTACTCCTTGGAAGCAAAGTTATGACCAAGCTAGATAGCATATTGAAAAGCAGAGACATTACCTTGCAACAAAGGTCCATCTAGTCAAGGCTGTGGTTTTCCTGTGGTCATGTATGGATGTGAGAGTTGGACTGTGAAGAAAGCTGAGCGCTGAAGAATTGATGTTTTTGAACTGTGGTATTGAAGAAGACTCTCGAGAGTCCCTTGTACTGCAAGGAGATCCAACCAGTCCATCCTAAAGGAGATCAGTCCTGGATGTTCTTTCGAAGGACTGATGCTGAGGCTGAAACTCCAATACTTTGGCCACCTCATGCGAAGAGTTGACTCATTGAAAAAGACTCTGATGCTGGGAGGGATTGGGGGCAGGAGGAGAAGGGGACGACAGAGGATGAGATGGCTGGATGGCATCACGGACTCGATGGATGTGAGTCTGAGTGAACTCCAGGAGTTGGTGATGGACAGGGAGGCCTGGCGTGCTGCAATTCATGGGGTCGCAAAGAGTCGGACACGACTGAGCGACTGAACTGAACTAGGTCACCACAGAGTACTGAGTAGCATTTTCTGTGCTATACAGTAGGTTCTCATTAGTTATCTATTTCATACATAGTATCAATAGTGTATACATTTCAATCCTAATCCTCTAGTTCACCCACCTTTACCCTTGGTATCGATACATTTGTTTTCTACATCTGTATCTGTATTCTGTATTTCTGATTTGTAAATAAGATAGTCTATACCACTTTTTTTTCAGATTCCACAATATGCGCTAATATGATATTTGTTTTTCTGACTTCACTCTGTATGACAGTCTCTAGATTCATCCATGTCTCTACAAATGACCTAATTTCATTCCTTTTTATGGTTTAGAAACATTCCATTGTATATATGTACCACACCTTCTTGATCCACTCCTCTACTGATGAATATTTAGGTAGCTTCCATGTCCTAACTACTGTAAATAGTGCTGCAGTGAACATTAGAGTGCACATGTCTCTGAGTTATGGTTCTATCAAGGTGTATGCCCAGTAGTGGGATTTCTGGGTCAGTGGTAGCGCTGAGTTTTGCTTTCTGAGAAATCTCCATGCTGTTTTCCATAGTACCTGTATCAATTTACATTCCCATCAACAGTACAAGAGTGTTCCCTTTCCTTTAGTAGATTTTTTTGATGATGGCCATTCTGACTGGTGTGATGTGATATTTCATTGTAGTTTTGAGTTGCATTTCTCTGATGATTAGTGGACATTTCATGCAAAGATGGATACAATAAAGGACAGAAACAGTATGGACCTAACAAAAGCAGAAGATATTAAGAAAAGCTAGCAAGGACACACAGATGAACTATACAAAAAAGATGTTAATGACCCAGATAACCACCATGGTGTTATCACTCACCTAGAGACAGACATCCTGGAGTGTGAAGTCAAGTGGAACTTAGGAAGAAGCATCACTATGAACAAAGCTACTGGAGGTGATGGAATTCCAGCTAAACTATTTAAAATCCCCAAAGATGATGCTGTGAAAGTACTGCACTCAACATGCCAGCAAATTTGGAAAACTCAGCAGTGGCCATAGGGCTGGAAAAGGTCAGTTTTCTTTCCAATCCCAAAGAAAGGCAATGCCAAAGAATGTCCAAACTACTCCACGATTTCACTCATCTCACATGCTAGCAAAGTAATGCTCAAAATTCTCCAAGCCAGGCTTCAATAGTACGTGAACCAAGAAATTTCAAATGTACAAGCTGGATTTAGAAAAGGCAGAGGAACCAGAGATCAAATTGCCAACATCCACTGGATCATAGAACAAATGAGAATTCCAGAAAAGCATCCACATCTGCTTCATTGACTATGCTAAAGACTTTAACTCTGTGGATCACAACAAAGTGTGGAAAATTCTTCAAGAGATGGGAATACCAGACCACTTTACCTGCCTCCTGAGAAATCTGTATGTAGGTCAAGAAGAAACAGTTAGAACCAAACATGGAACAGTGGACTGGTTTCAAGTTGGGAAAGGAGTACATCAAGGCCGCATGTTGTCACTCTGCCTGCCTATTTAACTTGCATGCAAAGAACATCATGAGAAATGCTGGTCTGGATGAAGCACAAGTTGGAATCAGGATTGCCGGGAGAAATATCAATAACCTCAGATATGCAGATGACACTACTCTCAAGGCAGAAAGCGAAGAGGAACTAGAGTCTCTTGATGAAAGTGAAGGAGTAGAGTGGAAAAGCTGTCTTAAAACTCAACATTATAAAAACTAAGATCATGGCATTGGATCCCATCACTTCACGGCAAATAGATGGGAAAACAGTGGAAACAGTGACAGACTTTATTTTCTTGGGCTCCAAATTCACTGCAGATGGTGACTGCAGCCATGAAATAAAAAGATGCTTGCTCCTTGGAAGAAAAGCTATGACAAACCTAGATAGCATATTAAAAAACAGAGATATTACTTTGCTAACAAAGGTCCATCTAGTCAAAGCTATGGTTTTCCCGGTAGTCATATACTGGTGTGAGAGCTGGACCATTAAGAAAGATGAGCATCAAATAATTGATGATTTTGAACTGTGGTGCTGGAGAAGACTCTTCAGAGTACCTTGGACAGCAAGATGATCAAACTAGTCAATCCTAAAGGAAATCAGTCCTGAATATTCATTGGAAGGACTGATGCTGAAGCTGAAACTCCAATACTTTGACTACCTGATGTGAAGAACTGACTCATTGGAAAAGACCCTGATGCTGGGAAAGATTGAAGGCAGGAGGAGAAGGGGATGACAGAGGATGAGATGGTTGGATGGCATCACCAACTCTATGGACATGAGTTTAAGCAGGCTCTGGGAGTTGTTGATGGACAGGAAAGCCTAGTGTGCTGCAGTCCATGGCCTCCCTAAGAGCTGGACATGATTGAGCAACTGAACTGAATGATTAGTGCTGTTGAGGATCTTTTCATGTACCTCTTGGCCATGTATCTCTGTGTCTCTGTAGAAATGTCTATTTAAGTCTCCTACCCATTTTTTGATTGGATTGTTTGTTTGTTGGTATTGAGCTGCATGGGTTATTTGTATATTTTGAACATTAATCCTTTGTCAGTTGCTTCATGTGCAAATATTTGCTCCCATTCTGAGGGTTGTCCTTTTATCTTGTTTATGGTTTCCTTTGCTGTGCAAAAGCTTTGAAGTTTAATTATATCCCATTTGTTTATTTTTGTTTTTATTTTCATTACTCTAGGAAGGTGGGTCAAAAAAGATCTTGCTATGATTTATGTCAAAGGGTGCTCTGTGTTTTCAAAACTTTGTGACACAGCTGGTCTGTGGCAGATTGAATTTTCTTTATGTAATAGCACAGCATCTGCAAATAGAGACAGTTTTATCCTTTCTGATTTTGATGGCCTTTATTTATTTACTTGACCTTATTGCTCTGACTAGGATTTCCAGTACTATATTGAATAGAAGTAACAAGAGTGAGCATCCTTGTATTGTTCCAGATCTTAGAGGAAAAGTTTCAGCTTTTCACCGTTGAGTGTGATATTAGCTGTGGGCTTGTCATATATGGCCTTTTTTATGTTGTGGTACATCCCCTCTCCAACAAGATGCTTGGAAGATTTTATCATGAAAAGATGTGAAATTTTGTGGAATGCTTTCTCTATGTTGACTGAGATGATTATACGATTTTTTATTCTCCATTTTGTTAATGTAGTGTATCACAATATTTGATTTGTGCATGTTGAACCAACTTTGCTTTACTGGAGTAAATTCCAGTTGATTATGGCATATGATCCTTCTAACGTATTGTTGAATTCAGTTTGCTAACATTTTGTTGATGGTTTTTACATCTATGTTTATTGAAGAAATTGTCCTGTAATTTTCATTTCAGTGTCTTTGGCTTTGGTATGATATTAACGCTACCTTTGTAAAATGAGTTTAGAAGTGTTATTTCATCTTTTTTTTAAATAGTTTGAGGAGGATTGGTATTAATTCTTATTTAAATGTTTGATTAAATTTACAAGTGGCTGTTTGCTGGGAGGTTTTTGATTTGTGATTCATTCTCCTTAGTAGCAATTAGTCTACTAAGATTTCCTATTTTTTCATGAATCAGTCTTGGTAATTTACATGTTTCTAAGAATATATCCATTTCTTATAGGTTGTCTAATTTGTTAGCATAATAATTGTTTATAGTCCTCTCTTATGATTCTTCGTATTCTTTGGTATTAATTACAGTGCTCCCTCTTTCATTTCTAATTTTATTTATTTGAGCACACTCTCTTTTTTTCTGGGTTAGTCTGCATAAAGGTTCAGCAATTTTGTTTATCCTTTCAAAGAACCAGCTCTTAGTTTCACTGACTTTTTCCTATTTTTTTTAGCCTCTATTTCATTAATTTCATCTTCGTATTTCCTTCCTTCTTTTGACTTTGGGCTTGGGTCTTTTTTCTAGTTCCTTATATTGTAAAGTTAAGCTGTTTATTTCAGATCTTTCTTGTTTCTTAATCTAGACATTTATCACTATGAAATTTCTCTTAGAACTGCTTTTTCTGCATAGCATAATTTGGCATGTTGTGCTTTCATGTTCACTTATTTCAAGATATTTTTATTGCACTTTGATTTTGTCTTTGATCCATTGGTTGTTCAGAAGTGCGTGTTTAATTTTTCCAGTTTTCTTCTTATAGTTGACTTATTTTTTCTTATTATTGTGGTTGGAAAGGATGCTTGATATGATTTCAATCTCCTTAAATTTATTAAAACTGAGAAGAATGTGTTCTGCTTTCCATAGAAATATACTGTAAATGTCTGTTAGGTCCATCTCCTCTAACATAGCTTGGGTTCCTTTTCTTATTGATTTTTTTGTCGATGAGAACCTTTCACTGTTGAAAGTGGCATATTGAAATCCCTTAGTACTTTTGTATTGAAATTTATTTCTCTCTTCAGAGAAGTTAATATTTTCTTTAAAGATACAGAGCTCTTATAAAGGGTGTATGCACATTTATTGACATAATAGCCACCAGACGAATGGACTCCTTTATCATTATGTAATAGCTTTCTTTGTCTCTTGTTTAAGCTTTTTGGTTAAAAATCTATATTTTCTGATGTAAGTGTAGCTGCCGCTGCTTTCTCTTGGCTTCCATTTGCATGGGATATATGTTTCCATCCCTTAAGTTTCAGTCTATGTGTGTCCTTAAATCTAAAATGCGTCTCTTGTAGATAGCGTATAGTTGGTTCTTGTTTTTTGTATCCATTCTGTAACTATGTCTTTTGACTGGAGACTTTAGTTCATTTCTATTTGACTATTGACAGATATGGACTTATTACCATTTTGTGAATTGTTTTCTTGTTGTTTGATAAATCCTTTGTTCCTTTCTTCCTCTTTTGTTCTCTTCCTTTGTGATTTGATAACTTTCTATAGTGGTATTCTTAGATTCCTTTTTCTTTACCTTTTGTGTATCTACTATAAGTCTTTACTTTGTGGTTAACATGTCTTACATAAAACATGTTATATTTATAACAGTCTATTTTAAGCTGATAACATTTTCAAGTGCACACAAAAGCTCTAAATTTTAACTCTCTCTGCATTTTGTGTTCTGATGTCAAAATTTACATATTTTAACTTTGTATATGGGCTTCCCTGGTAGCTCAGCTGGTAAAGAATCCATCAGCAGTGCAGGAGACCTGGATTCGATCCCTGTGTTGGGAAGGGCATGGCAGCTCACACCAGTATTCTTGCCTAGAGAATCCCGGTGGACAGAGGAGCCTGGTGGGCTACGGTCCATGGGGTTGCACAGAGTCAGACATGACTGAGCGACTAAGCGCAGCAGCCCTTTGTATATAAGTTAACAAATTATTGAAATTATAGTTATTTTAATGTATTTGTCTGTTAATCTTTGTACTAAAGTTATAAGTGATTTTCCCACCCCCTTTACCATATTAAAGTATTCTGAAGTAAATTGTATATTTACTTTTTACCAGTGAGTTTTATACTATCATCTGTTTTCATGTTACTAATTAGCATCCTTTTGTTTCAGCTTGTAAAATCCTCTGTAACTTTTCATGTAAGGCTGGTCAAGTCATGATGAACTCCTTTAGCTTGTGTTTGTTTAGAAAACTCTTTGTTTTTCCTTCCATTTTGAAAGGCAGTTTTGCAGTAGAATATTCTTGTGGGCAGGTTGTTTTCTTTCACCATTCTAGTTAAATCATGCCACTCCCTTCTGCCTTGCATGTTTCTGCTGAAAATTCTGATCATAGAGTTCCCTTACATGTAAAAAGTTAAGTTTTGTCTTGCTGCTTTTTTTTTTCTTGTGCTTAAATTTGATAATTTAATTATGATATATCTTGGTGTGATCTCTTTGGATTCCTTTTGTTTGAAATTCTGTTGGCTTCCTGAATTTGAAAATCTGTTCATTTCTGCAGGTTAGGGAAGTTTTCAGTCCTTATTTCTTTGAATAAGCTTTCTGCTCCTTTCTCTCCTTCTGGTTTGAATATTGGTCTGCCTATTGGTGTTGCATAAGTTCCTTAAGCTATTTCATTTTTTTCATTCATTTTTCCTTTTCCTCCTTGATTGGATGAATTCCACTGCCTGTTGATGAATTTCTGTATCTTTTCTTTTAGTTGATCTAGTCTGCTGCTAAACCTCTCTGTTGAATTTTTCAGCTGAATTATAGTCTCAGCTCTGTGATTTTTCACTGTTTTAAAATATTTTCTGTCTCTTTGTTGAAATTCTTCCTTTGTTCATGCATTGCTGTCCTAACCGTGATGAGCATCTTTATGAGCATATTTTGAACTGTCTGTCAGGTTAGTTACTAATATCTGTGTCATTAAGATCTGTTTCTGGAGGTTTATCTTGCTCTTTTATTTGAAAAGCATTTTCCTGTTTCTTCATTTTTCTTGACTGTCTGTGTTGGTTTCTATGCATGAGGTAAAGCAGCCCCTTTCCCAGACTTGACCAAGTGGTCTCATGTAAGAGATGAAACTCATCAATCAGTCCAGCCTGACATCTTGCTTTTCTCTCAAGACTTTGTAGTTAACCAAGTTGCCCTCTTTGTTCTTAGGGATTCCCAGGAGTTGAGGGCATACCAAAACCTGTCAGTGTCCCTAGAAGGAGGATCAAGCTCAGGGCCTAGAATGTGGACCATCAGGTGGAAGGCAATGCATGGAGTTAAGTCCCTCTCAAGGAGAAACCAGAGATGGGCATTTTTTCCCCCTCTGCTTCCCCTGTATTGGATCCAGGCATATTGTTGCAGGGATTTACCTGAGATTGTCACAGTCTTTTTGGACATGTGAAGGGAGGCCCCTGGTATGTCATTACCTGACATACCAGGGATTTGTCCCTTGGGCAGCAATTGCAAAACCTGTGGCATAGACATATGTATAAGCTCCTGCCAGGGAGATACTGGTGACGGAGCAGGCTACCAGGAGACAATGAGAGAGGTGTTTGTTAGTTTCCATGGTTTCTGAGAACTTTCAGCTATCCCCTGTATGTGTGCTAAATTAAAAGCCTACATTTTAGGCAGCAGCTTTCAAAGTATGCAGGACTCCTTTAGGGGAAAGACTAGGAGATGCACAATTTTGTCTGCTCTCTCTGTACCAAAATCTGGAAGAATAGCTCTATTGCAAGCACTTGCACACCCGTTAACAACTATTTCTTTATTTGCTATAGTCTTGTGGATCCAAGCCTCATTAGCCTTAAGAATTAGAAGTTTCAGGGAGCATATATCTCCATTGAGAGTTTGAAAAGTCGGGGTATTAACTGTTGGACAAACTCCTTGCTCCTCAAGGAGAATCTGGAAGTTAGGAGTTCCCTTCCAATTGTATGGTGCTGTGTCAGGTCATGGCAAGCACGTGTCTCAGCTTTTCCTGGCCATTTGATGCAGGCTATTTTCTAATTTGCCTGATACATAGGGGTTGTTCCCTAGTTTCAGATTTCTTTCAGAGGTAATTGCTCTCTGTGTAGATAGATTCAGTGTGTACATAGCAAGATGGGAATTCAAGAGGCTCCTCTATTGCCATCTTGGCTTACACCCCTGTTCATAATTATCTTAGTGGTTTATATCAAACCTTTAGATACTTATGGATTTTTAACTGAATCAATTGAGGAGGATTGAAGAATTTGGCTCCTCTATTGTGTATGATGGCACCATTATAAAACTAGAAAAGAAATCTGCTATCATGAACTTTGCTGACATGCATTCCAAATTGAACTATGAATGTTAACTATTCACCCAGGATCAGTTAAGTCTGGTACCACAGCTTCTAGTAATCAAGAATTATTAGAACCAGAATTATTTTTCTTGATTTTTTACATGCGTTATTTTGTCACTTTATCAAATTACTCCAGAAAGAAGAAGATAAATTTGATTAAAATGAGAACACATAAAATAGTATAGCATGAGCAGAAAAATAAATGCAAAATGACAGCAGAGAAATAAATTGGAGTGAAAAGTTAATACAAGCTAGGAAGAGATGAAAATAGAACACAAATGTGCAGTCTGTAGGAGCATAAATCATTGATCTAGTTGTGCCGTGACTTGGCTTTATGCTTCTTGGTGTTCAGAATAAAAAGAGAATCCATTATAATTTGATGAGGTGAAAACATGCTGTTTTCCTACTTCTGATACTAAAAAAGGCAAATGGATCCTTTCTGAAGAGACTTAAATACAATCGCTACAGTAATTGCCATAATATATCTCATAAGACTGCTTCTCTTACTACCTCTCAAAAAAAAACTAAAAACCTCACAAGATAAGCTGAGTGAAACTCTTTCTGCATATGGTTCAAAGTAACAAGGCTAAACTACAGAGTTTTTTGATGGTCAAGCTGGATCAAAAGAAAAGTTTGTGGTATTTTTATAGGTGATATAGAGAAGAGCTCCTATAGTGAGTACTTGAGATGTAGAAATAACGTTCAACTTTCCACATAGTAAAAAGCTGGATTGAACAAATCTGTATGCTTAGAGAAATGACAGATAATTTCAATGTGGATGGGTGTGTCATAGGTCTTCCAAGTTGTATTTGTAAAATAAGGACTCTGAGCCATAGGTACAATCCAAGAGAAGAACCTGGGATCTTTTGCCATAGATCATATTTTTCTCAAAGTACTTTCCTTGACATGCTAATATCATGTAATAATGAGGTCTGAAAATGGTTCTAGCGTCAAATAAGTTTGGTGAATATTGCACATCAGTTCCATTTCTTGGAAAAGTAGTAGTAGTAATGCCTGGCAGTACTACACACACAAAAAAATACTACACAGCACAGTAATACATTAGAGAGCCATAATGAAGGAATCTGATTAACTTTTCTTTGCTGAGTGTTTCCCAACTTATTTGATTATCAAATCCACATGTTAATATTTGGTGTGACTAATATTCTATAAAACAGACCCTGAAAAATATAGTTTCTAATGACATTAACTCAATGTGTTATTAAGATTAAAACCACTTTAAAAAACATCAATGTGAAGAACATTCTAGGAAACAAAACAGTAGACATTGATGCAGAGGTCCTGCATACCGGCAGCCAGAATAGGATTCTAGTACATCTACTTCAAACAAGTATAAAATGGACATAGGGCTTCCTCAAAACCCCAGAAGGCTAATGAAAATTTATGTAATGGATGTTTAGAACATGCAAGGTAGTGAGAAGTCAAAATTCTTTCTATACGACAAAATCTTTTTGGTAACTTGATTTTTAAATGAATGCTCAAATGCAGTAGTTAGTGAATTCAGGGAAAATATGGGAATCTATTATCTCAGTGTTGTCATATTTTTACAGTGAAGTATTCTCAAGATTTTTTAGTTCAATTGGCAATCTAGGATTTTTCCTTTATATATATATATCAAATGCAAGATGACATTTTGTCAATGGCCTTAGTGCAGAGGCACATGTTAATTTCCTAGGAACCATGACGTTCTGTCAAGAGCAAAGAGCCATCTTGAATATTATAGCTGTTATGAATGTTGAGTGGGAGACATTTGTTTCATATCTCACTAGAATCAAGCAGAGAGACCTCTTGAAAGATTGGTCAGTCAGATGGCCAGATGATTCTTAAGTCTGGTTATGACACTTTACATGACAGAAGGTCATTTTAGGTAGTGCCTGCGTGCATGCTAAATTGCTTTAGTCGTGTCAACTCTTTTTGACCCCATGGATTGTAGCCCACTAGGCTCCTCTATCCATGGGATTTTCCAAGCAAGAATACTGGAGTGCATTGCCATGCTCTTCTCTAGGGGATCTTCCTGACCTAGGGATCGAACTTGCATCTCTGATACCTCCTGCGTTGACAGGTGGGTTCTTTACCACTAGTACCCCATGTTAGCATTAATTATCTCACATTCTAGCTTCAGTTTCCTCAACTGTAGGGATTCCTCACTAGTCTTTCCTTAGCAGATTCCACACAAATATTCCTGCCCTGCTGTCTGAGGTTTAACCCACCGTGTAGCAGCTCAGCTTCAAAAGAAACTTTAACTGCTTGATGCATGTAGTTAAACCAGTGATTCAATCCCTGTTGTATCTTATTGAAGACCAACCTGAATTATTAAAAAAAAATTTTTTGAACTTGGAGGTAAGGTGACTTCCACACAGTTTTTAATCCTACCAGTTACTGGCGGTGTGGGGTTACATAATCTTCTTGAATTCTTCTTTTTCCAAAAAAGCTCACCTTCCATAGTCATTGGCAATTCTGATAATGGTTGTGAAATTGGTTTCCAAATACAGCACTGTCTGTCCAAATACACTGCCCTGCATTCAGCAAAGAAAAGCTTTCAGACAGTTCTGGGTCACTTATTCTCTTTGAATAGTCTTTTCTTCAACCTATCTGTGTGATAACATCATGGTCTAGGTAAAAACGTGGTTTTTCCCCATAGCATCATAGATGCATAGCTGAAAATTGCATTCTCAAAAAGGCTTTATTAATTGTAAAAGAAGAACCAACACTTAGCTGTATATCTGATATTTCTTTTATAACATCTAAATTACTAGAGTAAAGCCATTCTTCTCCTAGGAATCTGGCCAATTTTTCAGGTTATTTGAAAGACCAGACACATTTATCAGGACCCTTCTTTAGAAACAAAATGCAGGCTATAAGCAACATATTGCCTGGCCTCTGACATGAGCTAAATATCTGGAAAGGCGAAGCTGTAATGAAACTGTGTTGGCTGTGTTCTCCCATGTTTCTTTGCCATGCCCAGGCAAGACTGGAGCTTACCAGGCACCACCATCATCCATAAAGGGGAGGTCCTTTTGAGGCCCAGATGTAGCTGAGGTGGAGCAGAGGGATGGGGACTACTGCAGAGTGGCAGGAGAGGGGCAGAGAATGGCTCTTCTGTTTGTTTCTAGACATGATCACAAGTGTAGTGTTAGTCATTCAGTTGTGTCTGACTCTTTACCACCCCATGGACCATAGCCCGCTAGGTTCCTCTATCCATGGGATTCTCTAGGCAAGAATCCTGGAACGGGGTAGCCATTCGCTTCTCCAGGGGATCTTCCCAACCCAGGTATCGAACCCAGGTCTCCTGCATTGCAGGCAGATTCTTTACTGTCTGAGCCACCAGGGAAGCCTTGATTATAATCAGACATGATGATAATGGGGGAGTAACTGTTTTCTTCCCAAAGGCCTTCTTTGCCTTCTTAAAATCCATAACCACTGTATTAGTTTCCTGTTGATATTGTTACAGATTACCACAAACTTAGTGGCTTAAAACAATACAAATTAATTATCTTAAAGTCCTGGCAGTCAGAAGCCCTAAAATCAAGCTGTGGACAGGGCTGCCTCCTTTCTGAAGGCACGAGAGGAGAATTGGTTTCCTTGCCTTTTCCACCTTCTAGAGATTGCCTGAATTCCTTGGCCTGTGGTCCTCTATCTTCAGGCCAACAACAGAGTATTTTCAAAATCTCTCTCCTTCTGTCCTCACCTCTCCTCTTTTGACTCTGACCCTCCTCCTTTCTTCTTATAAGAACTCTTGTGATCACATGAGTCCACCAAGGTAACAGAGGACAAGCATTCCATCTCAAGGATTTTCCCTAATAACATCTGTGAAGACCTTCTTGCCATCCAATCTGGGATTATAATATGCACATCTTTGGGGGCACCGTTATTTTATCTACCACCACCATCCTGGTTGTTTTTATTGCTTTTTAAAATAGTTTCATTGTGTGTAAAATTGGGACAATGATATTCACCCCCTGGGGATATAAAGTCAATGAGATAGCCTGGCTTCAGCCATCATAACCAAACACTTGCATAGTGGCTGTTAGAAGATTTTTTTTATGTGTTCTTAATTCAGAGATGCAGAGTTGAGATTCTGCTTTCACTGCTGCCTGCTACCTGAAGAGGCCACTTTGCCCTCGGTTTTCTCACTTTTTAAATGCACAACTTGAGTTTTTGCATCAACCTATGAGTAATGACTCAAATTTCAATATAACCCTACCTATAAAAGAAAGGGGCTTCCCAGGTGGCTCAGTGGTAAAAACCCACCTACTAATGCAGGAGCTGTGTATTCAGCTATTGGGTCAGGAAGATCTCTTGGAGAAAGAAATGTGACCCTCTCCAGTACTCTTGCCTGGGAAATCCCATAGACAGAGGAGCCTGGCGGGTACAGTCCATGGGGGGCGGGGGGTGGTCACAAAAGAGTCAGACACGACTTAGAGACTGAACAGCAACAACAGCTTGAGTTTTCTCATCAGCCTGTGAGTAATGACTCAAGTTTCAGTCTGACCCCACCTATAAAAGAAAGCACTTGAAACCTCCTCACAATCTCACCCACTTCTTTATAGGAGTGAGAAGGCACGGTCCTGCATATATCCACACACCAGTTCTCCCAAGTCCTTTCTACTCTGGGCCCCTTTGGTTCACTCAAGTCCAGTAAAGAGAGCAGATAATCTGAGTAATAGGAACTAGTGGAAGATACAGGCAAACTATGATTGGGACTATTAGATGAGTGGAAGTCAAGTATTTCAAGCACAATTAAGTTTGCAGTGTCAGAAAAAATGATCATGATAAAATGTCATCACCTCTGTGAAAAGCAGACAAAATTGAAACTGTAATTCACAGTCATCATCCCTTCATTTGAAGGCTACTTCTGTCCTGAGCCAATCTGTCTGCTGTTAATGCTCCCAAGTTTAATTGGCTAATATTTTCTCTAAAAGCACTCATGGATAGCGTATTTATCTCTCTCAGTACACTCACTGACTGTATCTTTATAAGGATAATTTATATCCTGCCTTAAAAGAATTTGTGGCAGCTGACATGAAAACTTAAAAAGTGTTGTCTAGAGGGAAGTGATGAATGAAGCAGGGAGAGTAGTCAGCAAACATGCTGGCTAAGTCACTTCAGTCCTGTCTGACTCTTTGGGGCCCTGTGGACTGTAGCCCACCAGGCTTCTCAGTCCATGGGATTCTCCAGGCAAGAATGCTGGAGTGGGTTGCCATGCCCTCCTCCAGGGAATCTTCCTGACCCAGGATCAAACCTGCATCTCTTACCTTCTCCTGCACTGGCAGGTGGGTTCTTTACCACTAGTACCACCTGGGACACCCAACAGCAGTCAGGCAGAAGCACAAATAAATGTGCCAGAAATACAGGCCGAGGGAAGCTGTTGCACTGAGTACAAATCTGAATTCTGTGCTTTCTGGCAGCATGGACAGGTAGATGAAATAAATTAGATAGCACTTTGCTTGAAGAGAAATCTTTTTCTCAGTCTGAACTCTTACTTAGTTCTGCATCTCAAAGGTGCCACTGAACAAAATAATGGACAGTGGAAAGGGCCCTAAACTGAAATTTTTACCAAATTAGGTTGCCTTATAATAATGACGAAGATGATAGTGTTATGCCCAAGTCGCAAAATCTCCCAATGACCACCAGGGAGCTGGTATCCGATGCAAAAGCAAGAGAGTTTTTATTACCAAGCTTGAGCTGGGGCTCCCACCGTTACCCACGCAGCTAAGGAGAGGAGCCCCGAACTCTGGGTTACATTGCTTATATAGGGTATTCTCACGCGAAAAATTCGAAAAACTGGAGTTTTCGGGTTGGGAGACGCCTAATTGGTTACCTTCTGTGGAAGGGTCAGATGTTGGATTCTGATTGGTTTTCATTTCCCGGGCTGGCCACGGGTTCTGATTGATTCCCATTTCCCGGGCTTAATTCGAATTTTCCGGGCGGGTCATAAGTCCTGAACGTAAAGTCAGGAGATCCTGATCTGGGATCTGATTGGCTTGCAGGTGGTAGGGGATTTCCAAAGACTCTTTCCTCAAAATGGGATGGCTTAGGTTCTTCAATAGTTGTGATGGTCAGGTTTGGACAGAAAAATCTTTTCTGTTTCTTGGGTTTCTATTGGAAAGGATGAACACTTCTAGCCTCTTGTCTTATCCCTTAATTTTCCCCTTGGAGAAAGGCTGGGTGGGAGATGGTCATGGTTCAGTTTCCTCAAATATATGAAGCAAATCTCTCAATGGTCCTGGGCATGAGGAATTTGGTCCCTTTTCCCCTTTCTTGATCTCTCTGGAACTGTAAGAGACAGTGACATGGAAAAGCAGGCTGGCTCTGCCCACTGAAAATGATCCCAGAATAGTCTACACAAGGGTCTAGATTAAAGACTGAGGAATGGAGTGGTCAATTCCCGTTTGACTCTTCTAAGTTATAGTTTCTAATGATGATGACATTTTCCTCCATTACTTTTTTCTTATTTCTCAATAGCATCAAAATTCAGATGGAATCGAGAAGTGTTATTTATTTTTGGTCTTGGTCCTTTAGGTTACACACCAAAATCTGTTTCTTCTTTTTCCATAGAAACAGAATTTTTGCTGGGCAGATGGTTGCAGCCAGGTATAATCTGAGGACTAAGTCCATGGGTACCAAAGTTGGGTGGGAAAAAAATGTATACAAGTTGTGACTTTAGCTCTTAAAGATCCTTGGCCTGAACAAGTTCTTTGCTTTCCTTTCTCCTGGTAGGAAAAGGCAGTGGCTGGAGCACACTGAGGCTAGAATAGTTGCCCCACAAGCCTGGGAAGCATTTTGGAGCAGAGCCCACATCCACGAAAAAAGGCCCAGTTTTGAAATAACTCATTCTTTGATCTCTTCATTATACAAAGCTGCTCACCTAACTCCAAACCAATATGGACTCCAAAACCAATAAGAGCTAACAATTCTTTAGCATTTTTTGGAGGTTTTTTTTAAATTGTCTTATATCAACATGTATTTGTTCACCAATGTTGTGTTTGTTTGATGTGTACAGCAAAGTGATTCAGTTATACATCTATCTATTCTTTTTCAGTCCATTTAGGTTATTACAGAATATTGAGCAGTTCCCTGTGCTAAACAGTAACTCCTTGTTGCTTATCTATTTTAAATACAGCAGTGTGTACATGTCAATCTTAAACTCCCAGTCCACCCCTCCCACTCACCCTTCCCCACTGGTAACCATAAGTTCATTCTCTAGGTCTGTTTCTGTTTTGTAAATAAGTGCATTTGTATCATTTTGTTTACATTCCACATATAAGCGATATCATATGATATTTGTCTTTCTCTGTCTGACTTACTTCACTTAGTATGATCATCTTCAGGTCCATCCATTATGTCATTCTTTTTAATGGCTGAGTAATATTTCATTGTGTGTATGTACTACATCTTCTTACTATCCATTCATCTATTGATGGACATTTAGGTTGCTTCCATGGCTTGGTTATTGTAAACAGCCTTGTAATGAACATTGTGGTGCATTATCCTTTTAAACCATGTTTTTCTCTGGACCATATGGTAGGTCTGTTTTAGTCTTTTGAGGAACTTCCATAGTGGCTATACCAGTTTACATTCCCATTTCTCTGCACCCTCTCTAGCATTTATTAGTTGTAGATTTTTTGATGATGACCATTGTGATTGGGGTGAGGTGATATCTCATTGTAGTTTTCATTTGGATTTCTCTAATAATTAGCAATGTTGAGACTTTTTCCATGTTGGCCATTTGTATGTCTTCTTTGGAGAAATGTATAGTTAGTCTTCTGCCCGTTCTTTGATTGGATTATTTGTTTTGGTGATATTAAGCCTCATGAGCTATTTGTAAATTTTGGAGACTAATCCCTTGTCAGTTGCATCATTTGCAAATATTGTATCCCCTCTTGTGGTTGTCTTTTTGTTTGGTCTAGGATTTCCTTTGCTGTGCAAAATATTTTGAGTTTAATTAGGTCTCACTTGTTTTGTTTTATGGCCATAACTTTAGGAGATGGCTCAAAAAATATTGCTATGATTTATGTGTCAAAGAGCATCTGTTTGTGTCATCTTCCGTTTCTTTCATCAGTATCTTATAGTTTTTGGAGTACAGGACTTTTGTCTCCTTAAGTAGGTTTATTCTTAGGTATATTATTTTTGATGCAGTAGGAAATGGGATAATTTCTTCAATTTCTCTTTCTGAACTTTCATTGTTATTGTATAGAAATGCAATGGATTTCTATGTATTAATTTGTATCCTGCAATTTTACTGAATTTATTGATGAACTCTAGTAGTTTTCTGGTGGCAGCTATAAGATTTTCTCTGTGTATTATCATGTTATCTGCAAACAGTGACAGTTTTACTTCTTTTCTGATTTGAGTCCTTTTATTTCTTTTTCTTCTCTGATTATTACGGCTAGGACTTCGAACATCATGTTGAATCAGAGTGGTGAGAATGGACATTCTTGTCTTGTTCCTAATCTTAGAAGAAATAAATGCTTTTAGCTTTTCATCAATTTGAGTATGATGTTAGCTGTAGGTTTGTCATATATGGTCTTTACTACATTGAATTATGTTCCCTCTATGCCCATGTTCTGGAGAGTTTTTATCAAAAATGAGTGTTGAATTCTGTCAAAAGCTTTTTCTGCATCCATTGAGATGATTGTATGGTTTTTATTCTTCAATTTACTGATGCAGTGTATCACACTGGTTGATTTGCAGATAATGAAATGTCCCTGTATCCCTGGGATAAATCCCAACTTGATCATGGTATATGATCTTTTTAATGTGTTGTTGGATTCATCAGTGAGCGATATTGGCCTGCAATTTTCTTCTTTTTGTGTGTGGTATCTTTGTCTGGTTTTGGTATCGGGGTGATGGTAGCCCCTTGAGTGAATCTGGAAGAATTCCTTCTTCTGCAATTTTTGGGAATAGTTTCAGAAGGATAATAGTTAACTTTTCTCTAAATTTTTGATAGAATTCGCCTATGAAGCCATCTGGTCCTAGAATTTTGTTTGTTGGAAGTTTTAAAGTCAGTTTCAATTTCAGTACTTGTGGTCAGTCTTCAACACTTAATATCATGTGCCAGGATCTGGGTGGAGCACTGTACATGTATTATGTCACTTTGGTCTCATCAATATCCTCTAAGGTTAAGTCATTACATTCTTTTTTGAGGAGGGAACAAAGACACAGAAAGGTCAAATAAGCAACTTCTACTACACACACAGCAAAGGAACAGAGTCAGAGTTCCAACACAGTGTCCCCTGCCTTGGTTCTTAAATATCATGATGTCTTGCCCTTTACAAGGACTTGGAGCAGAGAACTGAAGGCAGGGTTTCTCTATTTCCATGGAGTCAGAACAGTGTAACTTTAAGATAGAAAATGTTTCAGGTTTGCCATGCACCCCCTTGCAAGCCCTGGAGAGGGGAAGGTCTACCCACTCCAGTATTCTGGCCTGGAGAATTCCATGGACTATGTAGACCATGGGGTTGCAAAGAGTAGGACATGACTGAGCGACTTTCAGTCACTTCACTCCCTTGAAAATAATTGAAATTATTTGAATTGTCTGTGAAGTTAGAACAGGGAGGCAGTCAACAGAAGAAGGATGAGAATTTTAGTTAGAAGGGCAAGCAGAACCCATCAGGATAAGTGCTGGAGACCATTCTCCGTGGGGCTCTTGTGTTTCTGCATGTGCTTGCAAGCAAAGGCACTGGCTGCTTTTGTTCTGAACCATCTTTTCAAGGAAGTTTGTATAGTGAACAGCCTGAGAAGATATTGAAGGTATTTCCCTTCAGAGCAAAGGGTCAGGCATGTCTACCACCATCTTAAAAGATTTGGGTTCCCTAAGTTCACGGCTCCTTTCCTGTAACTGTGTGTGGGGATGTTTGTCTTGCCTTGTAGGGAACTAACACAAATGCGTATGCTGGCTGCTATTACTATTGTAAGTAATCAACCACCCTTTGCCTCTGACTCAGAAATCATATGTCTTTTTGCAGTTAGTTAATGTGTTGGCTTGAATGTAGGGGAGAGTCTTAAACTATTCAGAGTTCTTGACAATAAAGTAAGTTTTTCTATTCCCTTTTAATTGCAATGAATAACTCAGTATTCAAAGGCAGTTGGTCTGGATTTTCTACCTGTCAGTTGATTGAATAAGGAGAAAGGAAAGTCTTTAAAGATAATGGAAATTAACACCCTTGAAATAGATATTCATTTAGTCAGAATTCATGTCCACCCAATTCCGAAACCCAGTTCCAAATCGTGTTGACAAAGTTCCAAAATTAGATTTCCGTACTTTCAAATGTCAACAAATACATAGTCTAAAATGTTTTGAAGATACAGCATGATGGGGAAATGGAGTTGATAAATTTTTAGACATTCCACAAGGATTAGGATGTCCAACTTTACCTGAAAGGAGGGTGAAACTATAATTCTGAATAGAAAGAAAATAAAAATTTCATCCATAGTGGTTAAAAAATAATGTTATTTGAATATTTTGATTTCCCTAACTGGAGAATAAAACCAATCTCTTGTGTTGGGGAAAAATTACTGGTTTAGAACTCAAAATAGGTGAGATCATTTTATCAACTAATTGTGCAACTTCCACAAAATAGTATCTGGGCCTTATTCTTTCTTCAAGCATAAAACAGGGGTCATGAAATACATCATCTGGAAGCTCACATCTAACATGGAAGTTAATGGAATCCTAGACTCTCAGAAGTAGAAGGAAACAGTAGTGATAAAGTGTAACGTTTCAGAATTTTGAATTATTTTCTCAGCATATATTCTAAGTGGTGTTTCTAGAGACAGGAAGATCATTACATTTCAATGAATCAGTTTATTTCATCTCTAGAGGTATTTCAATAAGGTCTTCTTTATATTAAGTAAAATCTGTCATTGTTATTCAGTCACTAAGTCATGTCTGACTGTTTGCAAACCCATGGACTGCAGCATGCCAGACTTCACTATTTTCCTGTCCTTCACTATTTCCTGGAGTTTGCTCAAACTCATGTCCCTTGAGTCAGTGATGCGATCCAACCATCTCATCCTCTGTTGCTCCCTTCTCCTCTTGCTCTCAATCTTTCCCAGGCTCAGGGTCTTTTCTGATGAGTTGATGCTTCACATCAGGTGGCCAAAATATTGGCGCTTCAGCAACAGTCCTTCCAATGTGAATATTCAGGGTTGATTTCCTTTAGGATTGACTGATTTGATCTCCTTGCTGTCCATGGGACTCTCAAGAGTCTTCTCCAACTCCATAGTTCAAAGGCATCAATTTTTCGGCACTCAGCCTTCTTTATGGTCCAACTCTCAATCTGTACATAACTACTGGAAAAACCATAGCTTTGACTAGATGTACCTTTGTCAGCAAAGTGATGTCTCTGCTTTTTAATATGCTATCTAGGTTTGTCATAGCTTTTCTTCCAAGGAGCAAGCATCTTTTAATTTCATGCCTACCATCACCATCCACAGTGATTTTGGAGGCCAATAAAATAAAATCTGTCACTGCTTCCATTGTTTTCCCATCTATTTGCCATGAAGTTAATGGACCGAATGTCATGATCTTCGTTTTTTGAATGTTGAGTTCTGAGCCAGCTTTTCACTCTCCTCTTTCACCTTCGTCAAGAGGCTCTTTAGTTCCTATTGTAACTTTTATCATTGATCCTGGATTAACTTCTGGACCATAAATAATCTCTTTTTCCCCAATTCTAGTTTATTAGTTATTTGAAGTAGGTAATCACGTCACAGACCTCTTCTCTTTTCTAATCTATTAATCCCTGATTTCTATAAATGTTTCTACATATGAGTCTTGTGTTCCTTCAAATTCTGGCTGGCTTTAAATTGTAAGCTGTTTCATGCAGGCCCGTATACTTTAGACACCAAACAGAATTCTGTCCATCACTCTTCCTGAAAAATTTTTCTAGAAGTGGAAGAACTAGTATCAGAAAATGACCCCCATGGGCAGTGGATCCTGTCCAAGGTGGTGATGGTGGGGCTGGGGGTTGGGTAGGAAGCCAGGACTGATTCTGCCTCAGTTCAGTTCAGTTCAGTCGCTCAGTCATGTCTGATTCTTTGTGACCCCATGAATCGCAGCATGCCAGGCCACCCTGTCCATCACCAACCCCTGGAGTTCACTCAGACTCATGTCCATTAAGTCAGTGATGCCATCCAGCCATCTCATCCTCTATCATCCCCTTCTCCTCCTGCCCCCAATCCCTCCCAGCATCAGAGTCTTTTCCAATGAGTCAACTCTTTGCATGAGGTGGCCAAAGTACTAGAGTTTCAGCTTCAGCATCATTCCTTCCAAAGAAATCCCAGGACTGATCTCCTTCAGAATGGACTGGTTGGATCTCCTTGCAGTCCAAGGGACTCTCAAGAGTCTTCTCCAACACCACAGTTCAAAAGCATCAATTCTTTGGTGCTCAGCTTTCTTCACAGTCCAACTCTCACATCCATACATGACCACTGGAAAAACCATAGCCTTGACTAGACGGACCTTTGTTGGCAAAGCAATGTCTCTGCTTTTGAATATGCTATCTAGGTTAGTCATAACTTTCCTTCCAAGGAGTAAGCATCTTTTAATTTCATGGCTGCAGTCACCATCTGCAGTATTCTGCCTAGTGGAATTTAAAAGTCTAAATGCATCAACACAGGAAAGCTAATGGGGCCAAATTAAATTCTGTCAAGCATGTGCACATACCAGGGGAAGAGGGTAGTTAACCTCTTCCCCTGGTAAATGTGATTTTCTCAGTTGGGAGCCAAAGGATCAATTGGGGTCACTCAATTTACAGTGTAGCTTGGGACAGGCCTCCCTAGTCTAATACTTATATTGGAAGATTATCCTGATGGTTTTCATATTTTAATGTAACACACATCTCATCAGAGGAGTTTGTTAAAAGGTGACCCTCAGAGACCATAGATTCATTCTCTAAGTCTGTGAGTCTGTTTCCGTTTTGTAAGTACGTTCATTTGTATCATTTTTATAGACTCCACATATAAGAGATATTATGTGATATTTGACTTTCTCTGATTTCACTTAGTATGAGATCTCCAGGTCCATCTATATTGCTGCAAATGACATTCTTTCTTACTTTTTAATAGCTGAGTAATATTTTATTATTTACATGTACCACCCCTTCCTTATCCATTCATCTGTCTATGAAACATTTAGTTTGCATCCATGTCTTGGCTATTGTCAACAGCCCTGCAATGAACACTGAGGTGCATGTATCCATTCCAGTCATGTTTTTCTCAGGATACATGCCCAGGAATGGGACTGCTAGATCATATGGTAGTTTTTTAAAGAAGTTCCATACTGCTTACCACCAATAGTACAACAGAGTTCCCTTTTCACCACACCCTCTCCAGCATTTAGTTTGTAGATCTTTTTCACGATGGCTATTATGACTGGTGTGAAGTAGCAACTCACTGTAGTTTTAATTTAGATTTCTCTAATAATTAGTGATGTTGAACATCTTTTCATGTGCCTCTTGCTCTCTGTATGTCTTCTTTGGAGAAATGTCTATTTAGATCTTTTATTTAGGAGTGCGAGGGGGACTAAGAGCAATAAAATATTATCATGTTACGGAAGCCAAAGTAAGAAAGTATCAAGGAAGAAAGATTTCTTGATTTAACAGAACATTTTTACAAATTGGTAGTAAATTCACACTGTGAAGATTTAAGGAATAGGTCAGTAATGAAGAAAGCAAGTCATAGCAAGCTGCTCTATTTAGATGTAACACAATAAAAATGAATGAGTGAAGCGACAGATGGAAAAAGAATGAAGTAGTAGTGTGATTTATTGTCCTTAGAAGAAAATGGTTGATGCTTGTGTGCTGGAGAAACCAACACGTTCAATGTCAGAAAATGCAAGAAAAAGGGGTAGGGAAAGCCTGAGAGGATAACTGATTGATAAAAACATAAAGGTAAAAGAGGAGGAAACTGATTATCACATCAGACTTTCTTGGAGTCAAGTCAGAGATAATATCATTGGGGAGAGTGAGAAGATGGAGACACCATGTCAATCATAAAATGACAGGTTAACAGGCAGAAATCTTCTTGTCTCTTATATGTGAGAAGTCATGAGGTAGGCAGACAGGGTTTCTTTTGTGGTTTCAAGTCATGAGGGACCCTGGCGTGTCCTGTTTTCGCTTCACCATCCTAGTTTAATGGCTTCCATCTTCAAGGTTCAGAAGAGCTGCTGAATCTCCACTGATCACACCCATGTGTGCTGGTTAGAAAGGAAAAGCAAAAAAGCACAAAAGACTTCTTGCAGCTGCATTAGTTCTATTTCAGCATCCTTCTTGGAAGTATCACAAAAGTTTTGCGTTCATATAGTTGGCCAGATCTTATATTAGCTAAACCTATTGACTGAGCAACTGAACTGAACTGAACTGATTGATCAAAGAGTCTGAAAAACGTAGTCCTTTTTCTCCCTCAATGATCAGAGAAAAGTCAGGGTTCTCTTACAGAGAAAGAAGGAAGATGTTACTGGTGTTAGGTAATTGTCAGTCTCTGCCATAGACCTGGTAAAAGTTTGTGTGTGGTTCAGTCTCTCCGTTGTGTCTGGCTCTGCAACACCATGGACTGCAGCATACCAGCCTCCCCATCCTTCACTCTGTGAGTTCGGTCAGATTCATGCCCATAGAGTCGGTGATGCCATCCAACCATCTCATCCTCTGCCACCCCCTTCTCCTCCTACCTTTAATCTTTCCCAGAATCAGGCTCTTTTCCAATGAGTCAATTCTTCGCATCAGGTGGCCAAAGTATTGGGAGTTTCACTTCAACATCAGTCCTTCCAATGAATATTCAGGACTGATTTCCTTTAGGATGGACTGGTTGGATCTCCTTGCAGTACAAGGAACTCACAAGAGTCTTCTCCAACACCACAGTTTGAAAGCATCAATTCTTCGGCACTTAGCCTTCTTTCTAGTCCAACTCTCACATCCGTACATGACTACTGGAAAAACCATAGCTTTGACTATATGGACATTTGTTAGCAAAGTAATGTCTCTGCTTTTTAATGCACTGTCTAGGTTTGTCTTAGCTTTCCTTCCAGTTCAGTTTGTGGTGAGGCCATTATTGCAGTTTTGTCACTTTGTCTAGCAAAACTGCTTATCAGGAAAAGAAGTGGCCAGGCTCTGTGCTGTGCTGATGAGTTTTGGCCGGGGCTATGGATTGGAGTGTCAGTTACCTATAAGGGAATGAGCAGTTTCAGGCTAGAAGCAAACACATTGCTGATGCCCTGATACTGAGCTCCAGGCTGATGGACTGAAAAAGAACAATGTGTACTCACAGGGCTGGAGATCACAAGAAGGGCAAAGAGCTAGTTGAACAAAGAAGAAAGGATCAGGAAAGTGGAAGACGGTGTGATTAGAAAAGGAAATTTGACATTGGCAAAAATTAGGCAGTTACAAGTACTCAGAGTTTGAGATGTGATTGTTTTTAGCTGGAATGGAAAAATAGATTATTATATTGATGTGTAAGAGTTCTGGAAACATGCCTAGAAGGATCATTGATAAGGATGATAATCAAGAGATTAAAGTAGAAAGGAGCATTGGAGACTAAAAACCTAGATATTCATGTAATAAATAGGAAACAGAATGAGAAGGAACAGTACCAATGTAGAGACTTACCTACAACTGAGGTTGACTGGAAATCACAGGGAAATGGTAATTACGGACATTTATTCAGTACTTGCTATGTGACAGTCAACAAACTGTGTTTTTAACACAAAATGATTTTTAAATAAACTATTTAGGAATAATTTTAGATTTACATAAAAGTTTTAAAGATACAGAGTTCCTTTATTGTCTCCATTCATTTTCCTCTAAATTGAACCTGTTACATAACCATGGTACTTTGGTAAAACTAGGAAATGATACTGGTCCAATACTATCACCTAAATTTTAATTTGGCTTTCTGCAGGTGTTCCACTAAAGCTTCTTTTCTGTTGCAGAACGCTGTCCAGGATACTCTATTATATTTTGTCTTTATCAACAGTTATGTCTCCTTAGTCTTCTAACCTGTGAAAATGTCTCAGTCTCCGGTTTCCTTAACACTTTGAAGAAGAAGAACACTCCCAAAAATCTTGAGGAATCTCTCAATTTGGGGTTTCTCTGACATTTTTCTCATGATTAGACTAGGGTTCGGAGAAGGCAATGGCACCCCACTCCAGTACTCTTCCCTGGAAAATCCCACAGACGGAGGAGCCTGGTAGGCTGCAGTCCATGGGGTCGGGAAGAATCAGACACGACTGAGTGACTTCACTTTGACCTTTCACTTTCATGCATTGGAGAAGGAAATGGCAACCCATCCAGTGTTCTTGCCTGGAGAATCCCAGGGATGGTGAAGCCTGGTGGGCTGCTGTCTATGGGGTTGCACAGAGTCGGACATGACTGAAGCGACTTAGCAGCAGCAGCAGCAGCAGACTAGGGTTACGTGTTTTTGAGAAAATGCCACAGAGCAGAAGTGTACTGATCATACCATTATATCTGAGAGGAACACCAACACTTATCATTGTTAAACTCGACTGCTTGGTTAAAGTGGTGCTAGACAGATTTCTACAATGCCAACTTTTAACTTTTTCCCTTTCTTTACTGTATTCTTTGGAAGCAAGAGGCTGAGTTTAGCCCACACTCAAGGGAAGGGGGCTATTAAGCTCCCTGGAAGCTTAATTATCTATTAGAAGGCATAGTTATCTATACTCAGGATTCTGCTATTAGGAAGATTTGCCCTTTTCCCCATTTATGCAGCCCTTTATATCAGCATGGATTCATGGATATTTCATTCCTTGAGTTGTAATCCAATACTGTTATCGTTTTGCTCAAATTGTTCCCATTTTGGCCTCCTGAGAACTGTTTTTATATAAAGTTTCTGTGGAATCCCCCAACAATACAGTGAAGCATTACTGTTATCCTTATTTTGTAGAAACAGAAACCCAGGCTCAGAGAGGAAGAAACCTTCCCAGTGATTCACATCATATGTGCGCTGAAGCCAGGAGTCTGACCTCAGTGTCTGAGTGCTTAGCTCTCTTGGAGGAAAAGGATCTCTACGAATACAGATCAGAGATAAGCTGTCTCTATCACCATTTCAGAGGTAAGATCTGTTTTTGAGAGGATCATCACAAAAGTAGTCATTGCAGAGAGGACGTGCTTCCAAACGGTCAGTGTGAAGAGAAGGAACCACAAACAGTGATCAGAAATGAGACTCTTGCCAGGTGGGAGGAGAGGAGAGTAATTGAAGGAATAATCAGATGCAGGGCAACTAATACCACAGAAGCAACTGGAGGAAAGAAATCCACTGAGGCTACAATATATTTGGCTGCAGGGCCACAGAGAACCAGCCTATGGTAAGAAGGAAGTTAAGTGAACTTCAACAGAGCTACATAAGGGGAGGAAAACAAGATTTCAGGAGCTCAACACTGTTTTAGAGAAAGGAGGCAAAGAAGTGATAAGGAAAGGGATGCAGAATTAAGTAACATTTTTTCCAGGACAGAGGATGACCTGTGCACAGGTAAGCTTATAGGAGAGAGAAGATTCTGGAAGAGGAAAATACAGTGGTTTACAATGTTAATTTCTGTTGTACAAAGTGATTCAGTTGTACATATACATACATTTTAAAAATAATCTTTTCCATTATAGTTTATCATACTGAATATAGTTCTCTGTTGCTCCATGTCCAGTTCTAACTGTTGCTTCCTGACCTCCATATAGGTTTCTCAAGAGGCAGGTCAGGTGGTCTGGTATTCCCAGCTCTCTCAGAATTTTCCATAGTTTATTGTGATCCACACAGTCAAAGGCTTTGGCATAGTCAATAAAGTAGAAATAGATGTTTTTCTGGAACTCTCTTGCTTTTTTGATGATCCAGCGGATGTTAGCAATTTGATCTCTGGTTCCTCTGTCTTTTCTAAAAACAGCTTGAACATCTGGAAGTTCATGGTTCATGTATTGCTGAAGCCTGGCTTGGAGAATTTTGAGCACTACTTTACTAGCATGTGAGATGAGTGCAATTGTGGGGTAGTTTGAGCATTCTTTGGCATTGCCTTTCTTTGGAATTGGAATGAAAGCTGACCTTTTCCAGTCCTGTGGCCACTGCTGAGTTTTCCAAATATGCTGGCATATTGAGTGCAGCACTTTCACAGCATCATCTTTCAGGATTTGAAATAGCTCAACTGGAATTCCGTTACCTCCACTAGCTTTGTTCATAGTGATGCTTTTTAAGGCCCACTTGACTTTACATTCCAGGATGTCTGGCTCTAGGTGAGTGATCACACCATCATAATTAACTTGGTCGTGAAGATCTCTTTTGTACAGTTCTTCTGTGTATTCTTGCCACCTCTTCTTAATATCTTCTGCTTCTGTTAGGTCCATACCATTTCTGTCCTTTATTGAGCCCATCTTTGCATGAAATGTTCCCTTGGTATCTCTAATTTTCTTGAAGAGATCTCTAGTCCCTTGGACTGCAAGGAGATCCAACCAGTCCATTCTGAAGGAGATCAGCCCTGGGTGTTCTTTGGAGGGAATGATGCTAAAGCTGAAGCTCCAGTACTCTGGCCACCTCATGCGATGAGTTGACTCATTGGAAAAGACCCTGATGCTGGGAGGGATTGGGGGCAGGAGAAGGGTCCGACAGAGGATGAGATGGCTGTATGGCATCACAGACTCAATGGACATGAGTTTGAGTGAACTCTGTTGAGTTGGTGATGGACAAGGAGGCCTGGCGTGCTGCAATCCATGGGATCGCAAAGTCGGACACGACTGACTGAACTGAACTGAACTGAACTGAACTGAACTGATAAGTTCTCTGTGCTATACAGTAGGACCTTGTTTATCCATTCCATATAGAATAGCTTACATCTGCTAACCCTCCTCATGGACATAAGAGAATAGACTTGTCATTCCCAAGGGGGTGGGCGAGGGTTGAGGGAGGGATAGAGTGGGAAGCTGGGGTTAGGAAGGGTGTTTAATCTTGAAGGCAAGGGATCTTCTTCTTCTCCCTCATTGGAGGTTGGCTTAAGAGCAGAGGCCAATGGTACTGCTGGGGTCAAAGTACATAGTCACTTAGGATGTGCTGTGGGGTTTTGATAGTTTCAGTTGTATTAGTGGAACTGGAAGCATGGTCCTCTGGATTGGGAAAAAACTTAGAGCAATATTCCTTAGTCTGGTGAGTAGCTAATAACATCCCTGGTCAGTGTCTGATAGGCTTGATAATGGGGGGTCAAGTTGAAGTCACTCATGCTGAAGGAAACCAATTGACTAAATGAAAGCAGCCATCAGGATTATGATTATCTGGATTTTTTTCTTGGTTCTTTGATATCAAATATTTGAAACTGAATATATTATGCACTTTTCAGACAAAAGACAGTGTTAGTCTTTCTCAAATGTTCAGACTCAGGTGTAATGCACACTTGCTATGTTACTATCAAGTTGTTATGATTAAGAATAAGTGTAAAATTAATGTAAACAATTGTTACTGAGAATGAAAACTTTTTCTCAGGAATTTTTCTTCAAATAATGCCAACTGCAAAATTCAAGGTGAGTGTTTAATAGTTATAATGTAATACCAAAGGCTTAACATACCATTTATATTTGATAGAGACATAAGTTCAGGCAATAACTTTTCTTATCTAAGCACAAAATAGAACATGGGTTGTTTAAAATTTTTTTCATAAATATTCTTAAAATACTATTAAAATGGAATGAATACTACCACCACTAAACTATAACACTGATTGTGCAAGGTTTAAAAGAACAGTCCATTGCAGAAGCATTTTAATCTATGAGTTTCCTTGAAGTCTTTTTTTATATTCCAGTAAAGCCCAAAATATCCAGGGGAGCAGAACTTCATAAAAAGTTTAGGAATTACTGACATAACCTATCCTTAAATATTATAGGTTGCCTTCATCTGACATAATTACAATACTATACTATAAGTGCTCATTTCCTTTATGTGGACCAAAATAATTTGCGTTAAAACATACTATTCATACTTGGTGATTATTTTATTACCATAAATTATTGTATACAATTTTTTGATAAGGATATTATAAATCATATTTTAAACAAAAATGTATGCATGGCATATGTAAGCAGTAACATCTTGAAGGAGAAAACACCCATGAAAACATTTACCTAAAATTTAGTAATACTGAAAAACACTAGATTGTGCAGAGTAATGATTAAAAGCTATGTGTAATACACCGGAACACTGGTAAGTCTTCAGGTACTGGAGGAACAACCTGGCATAGGGAAAAGATCAGCGTAGGAACAGCCACATCCTTAGAAGTGCACATCATCGAAAAATAAATCCCTCAATATAGCATTACACAAAGATTCTTCCTTTGGCACTTAACAATACAGACAAAGGTGTATTGGGTTTAATGTGATTTTATTATTAGGTAAATTTTAGTTACTTTATATAGATAAAAATATACAATATTGCTTTAAGTTTTTTAAGTGTATACTTGATCGTCAACATATTCACATACAGTTTAGAAGCCTGTTTTTCCCCTACTAAACAGTTCATCCGGTAACATGTGGAAGAGACTAACAAAAATTATTTAGATGAAGACTTTTCATAAAAGGTTTCAATGTAAAAGTGGAATATTAATCTGGTCTAAATCTTTAGTGATTCCTCCTGCTACAAACAAATTATGAAATGTTTTAGACAAATTTATTTTTTTCAACACTTGAATTCATTGTCCAGGTTCAAAATTCTGTTGGAAAATGCATAAAACTGACTTAGCTATTGTGTCTGAAGTCACTTTTATATACATTGATTTACTAAAAAAAGAAAAGTATAGTATTTTAATACTATATTTCAGTTTGGGATTTCATTGTGTTTTTATATAATACATGCAAAACATGTCTATGCCTTTCAGCTGTCCTATTTAAGTAAAAGAAAGTCAGATGGTGGCACTTTTAAGTCACCCAAGGATGGTAAAGTTATTAGTGGTCTGATTAATCTGCTTACTTAAAAAGACACAGTGATAAAATATGTTAAGACCCAAACAAGTTATTTATGTGCATATATAAGGTATGCACTATTTTTAAATCAAAGACTGAAAACATTTTACAAATATTATTGTTCATTATAAACTATACAATGCACCATTTTTTCACTTATACCAATACTTTGCACCAAACATTGCTATATTTAATCTTAACACTCCTCAAATATGAGAAAAACAAATAGTTTCCACTGTACTAAGAAGTGAAATTTATAAAGTCAACATATTACATTTTAAAGGATTACAGGTCTAAAACAGTTTTTAAAGAATTTATACATATTGAAATGGGTGCTGTACTTATTAAAGAGCTAAAAATAAAGCTGCTTCTCTTCATTTTAAGTTAATACTCAGGGTTGCATTTAACAGCAGATTCTTTACAGGGCAACATTCAACTATTAAGGTGGAGATTTTAGTAAAGCTAAATGGTGATATGTCTCTTACTTCTGAAAACTCTTGAAATTTTAGTGCTGCTCTCTTACAATAACTAAAAAAAAAATTTAGGAAGATATTTCCACTTCCAAAATTTTTCAACGTAAGGCACACGGCAACATTAAAATCTAGAAACAACTAGAGTAAGTAATAAATATTTCTCTTTTCAACCATTATTTGCTCTTTATCTGAAGAAAGTGGGTGAGTAGTGCAGTTGAAACATGCCTAGATTAATAAAAATGACTGAATTTAAGAAATACCAATAATATTTGTGTGCAGAATGTTATTAATTTTAAAAAGAAGTGTATTTTATGTAAATATACATTTTACATAAAATATACTCCCTACAGTGTTATAGGTAGAAAAAAGTGTGAGGCACTTACATTACCAAGGAGGGAGGAGCATACTGAGATTATCATCTTTTTATACAAGCACCAAACCATTTGTTTTAACCTCTGAGATAAAAGCAGAAGCTAAAAGTAAAAGGAAATAGCTCATATTTGGTACACTAATAATCTACAAGTTCAAAACTCAAAGTATTTGATTTTAATCTGATGGAAGTAATCCCACCAGAGAAAAATTTTTCATATTTAAAACTGTCAAAATATCTCCCTGAAAAAGTTCTGTATATTCTGTGGTATTATTTCAGAATACTGTAAACTGTAGATGGTATTTCACTCCTCTGTGACAGCATACTATTCTAATGATGGTAGTATAGGTGAATAACTCCTCTTATTACAAACCAGATTTTAATGTTTTTATAACAGTAAAAATAACACGTACATCAATGTCTCCATGTGAACTTGCTGACATCCAACAAGGACAGTCTTATTACTCTGTGATGCTTCACAAACTACTCAAAAACCAAGGTGAGGAGTGGGCTTGGAATTACAGGAATCCACCAGATGTCAAATCAGGGTAAGTTCTGGCTTCTGATGGGTGACGATGGGTGGCAGGCTGAGTGTTACTCATGCTATTTAATTCAGCTGGATATGTTTCATTTAAAATTGCTCCGTTCTGAAACTGCAAACAGCAATGCAACTTATTAGAACAGATCCTTCATATATATTAAACCATTAGATATGTGAAATGTAGTTCTAAAATCTTTATCCTCCAAGTTGTTATTGTTAAACTTCAAACTCCTTTACTGCTATTTTAACTCATTCAGTGAAGTTGTACTGAACACATGTATTAGTTGCACTTACAATCTTTCGGTTTCTCCATTAGATAGTATAGGTGAGTGATATGATTGTCTCGCTTTAGATGTGGCACTCCACTGACTATTTGATCAATGAAATGCCTTTGGTTTGGGCAGGAGCCACTGGATCAGAAAGTACTAGTCACGAACCACAGGTACTATTCTCTGTCATAAGTCTGCTTTGACCAGATTGTATCTCAGTAAGTTTTAGGTACCAATAAACTAACTACATTCAAGATCACCACACTGGACTACAGATAACCCAGAACTTTCTGAAAAGTGGCAAGTTATGGTTTGCAAGAGGTTTCTTAATATGCCTTATATACTATATACCATGGGTATGATTTCTATAACCAATTTTATTCATAATATGCTTTCAAAGTACTACTAAACTTATTGTCCTAATTATGGAAATAAAAATTACCAAAGTAAAATGCTTGCTCTTGCCTTTTAACAATGAAATTTAGTCTCATTTCCATAAGTGTTACTGGAAAAAAAGGAGGGAGGGGAGGACCTTGAGACACACAGTTCTGTGGAATAATAATTAGTTGGTGATGAACAGGGAATCCTGGCGTGCTGCAGTCCATGGGTTTGCAAAGAATTGGACATGAGTGAGCGATTGACCTGAATAATTCCTAATAGTTCTGTAGGTTTTTATAGATTACAGAACTTTTTGAATTTAGTATAATTAGTGAAAGTAATGGATTATAATCATACCTTTAACTGCTTCAAATGAAATTTACCTTTCTAAAGCCTATGGAACATTAGGTTTCAGTCCTTCTAAACTCTGTCAAGTTTTCAAAGGGAAGGTAATAATCGCCCACTAAAAGGTAGGTTTTGGATAAATTACTTTAATCACTCAATACAATGCACATCAGCAATTGTCTTTAAAGAGACTGTGCTAAGTCACTTCAGTCGTGTCCTACCCTTTGGGATCCTATGGACTGTAGCCCATCAGGCTCCTCTGTCCATGGGATTTCCCAGGCAAGAATACCAGAGTGGACTGCCATTTCCTCCTTCAGGGTGTATTTCCAACCCAGGGATCGACCCTGTGTCTCTTACGTCTCCTGCATTGGCAGGCGGGTTCTTTACCACTAGCGCCACCCGAAAAAAGACTGTCTAGAGCAGTGCTAGTCAACAGAAATATAATGATGTGAGCCACAAATGGAGTTCCAATTTTTTTTAGATTTAATAACTTTTTTTTTTTTAAGTTGCTTAGTCATTTCCAAGTCTTTGCGACTCCATGGACTGTAACCCTCTAGGCTCCTCTGTTCATGGAATTCTCCAGGCCAGAATACTGGAGTAGCTAGCCATTCCCTTCTCCAGGAGATCTTCCCAACCCAGGGATTGAACCCAGGTCTGCTGCACTGCAGGCGGATTCTTTACTGTCTGAGCCACCAGGGAAGTCCAATAACTCCTTGGGGGAATATGTAGGTCCAGAATTCTTACTATTCATAAGGAAGCAACACAAAACAGTGGGAAAGAAAACAAACACTGTAAGGAGCTGGTGCTAATGCAGGCCCTCTTCAGAATATAATTTTATATAATTCACTTCTCTACAGTTTACAAGTTACCCACCTGTGCTTATTCTGCAGCAATGTTGTGAGATAGACTGTAACTCACTGTTAAATTTTAACTGAACAATGTCAGGAATGAGGATAAGAAATTTTTTCGCAGTCTTTTTCTAGGGAAAAACTCATATGTAATCAAACAAACCAAGTGTATGAAAAAGATCAGGAAAAAACAATTAATGAGAAAGCTGCAAATGACATTTATAAACTGTTATTACAGTCTTTAATGGGATTTGCTTCACAACTAAAATACACAACATGAACTCAATATTTTCTAATGGAAAAGCATAAAGGCAAGCGTAAGAGATTCCTGGGTGGTCACAAAGAGCAGCGATCATTAGGAAGCACTTTAAGGTACCATGTTGGTAGAAGGGTCTGAATGACACATTTAAAAAATTCAGCTTGAGTCTCGTGATAGAAAGCCAGATAAGTTACCTTTCTTATTTTTCTTCAGATACCAGGGAAAAAACTATTTTACCTTGAAGGATAAAATGAAGATAGAACACAGAGGAGCCTAGGACTTTTAACAGAGATCACCTAGGACAAAAGTATTTGAAGGAAGCACATCGATACTGGTTTTAACCCAATTTCAACAGGAAGAGAGTCAACATTTAATAATAATGAGTATAATCTATAAAAATACTGAGTCACTGTGTTCTATACCTGAAAATGTAAATCAACTATGTCAGGAAAAAAAAAAAAAAGAGCTTTGAAAAACCTATTTTTAAAACCTTAAAGCTTTCTAAGTCAGCATGTTTAAAAGGTCAGATTTTAAAAAATAATCAACATTATTCTAAACAGTGTATTTTTAACTAATTTTACTTGGTAATTTTACTTTTAACTTATGGATGTATTCATACTGCTTTTGTCCTTGATTTCTTTTAAATATGATATACTTGTATTAGTAATGTAAAGGTACCAGCTTACACAAAATGGTCACAAATAAAATTAGAAATGTTCTCCCATACATGCTACAGATAAAATGTTAAAATCAGTCACTGACAGAAAACTCATAATTTACATCTGTTTATAATTTATGAAGAGGCATTTGAAAGGACTTACTCAGTTTGAGAACACCTTTACCTTGTTTACAAATGCCTGTGAGCCCGGCGTGGTTGGGTTGTACGGCATCTGAGCCAGCTGGCTGTGCTGAGGGTCTGGCTGGCACTGGTACATTGAAACAGCCCCGGTGTAACACGTCTGAGGAGCTACCATGGCCGACTGTGGATTGAGTCCATGCTGTTGGTTTTCAGGAACTTGTAAACATGAGACAAAATCTTCTAAATTAGAAGCAGTAGTAGGGTACGGGGCTGGTTCAAAATTACCCATGGGAAAGTCTAACTGTGTACCCTGAGGTTGTGGTGGCAACCCAGGCTGACTACAGGGTATCAAGTTCTGGGAGTAAGGCATAGGATCAAGCTCAGGTTTGTAGGGAAACTCTTGACTAGCCCCGGGTAAGTCTGCAAAGACATTGTACTGCTGGAGGTCTTGCTGAGGACAATTCAAAGGCACAGATTGGTTAGAATTCCAGTTTGCAAACATGTTGTTAACTTGCATATGCTTCATTTTCTGACACAGTTGTTGCTGCTGCTCCACTGCTGTGTGCATCTGATGGGGCTGCAGCTGCTGCTGGTCTAACTGGAGCTGCTCCTGGACCATACAGCTAGGGTTCAGAGCCACGGATGGCTGCTGAGGGTACCCTGAACACCCGAAGGTAGGCTTATTTAAAGAGTCTTCAACGTAGGTCAGAATTTCATCTGTTAAGTCAATATCTCTGAAGTCATCTTCACCAGAAAAGTCAGTTCTGAAAAATTCCTCATTCTGTTGCATGTGTTGGATGTCTTCAAAATCAATGCCTAGGTGTTTCATAATGCTGTACAAGTCACTGTTTCTGTTATCTGCAAAGAGCCTGGCATGATCTTCAGAGAGAGTTGGGTTCATGTCCTGAGACTGGCTGATCTGCTCATGTTTCAGGATAGTGTCACTCCCCATAGGTACAACACTGTTTTGCCAGTTACTGCACTCATTCAGAGAGTCACTGAAAAAATTCCTTTCAAAAGGTGTACTAGTTGAAGCAGGACAGAGATAAATAGCCTCATCTTGTTGCATCATGGCATTCAGGAGGGAACTGGGGCTGAGGGAATCCTTACTTAGAGTTGATGTGTCTTTTCCACCAGCACCATTTTTAGTCTTTATTGGTAAGGGATCCATTATGGAAGGAAAGGGGCTGCTTATCTCATATAGAACGGCATCTCCAGTGGTAAACATAAATGGCAACTTCATATTGCGTTTGTTTAAGTGCTCCATTCCTTCTTCATCTCTACAATTGGGCACAAGAAAGTTTGCATGTATTAGAAAAAGCTGTATCCTAAACATTTCCAAAATAAGAAATTTTAAAAAAGAAAAACTAGCACACAAAATACACAGTAGTTAAATTTGCTAGAGGTGAACATAAATTTGAGAGAAATCTTTCTGATGACAAGTACTTAAAACTGTTTATAGAAATTTAGATAGAATTCGTCCAAAAATTTAATTTCACTCTCAGATTCCATCCCTACCTGAAAAAAAAAATTCTGAATGGAATACAGATCCAAATATACAAGTGAGGCATGCTGAAATATAAAGCTCTAAAGGAAGATTGACATATGAAAATTAAAATTTTTTGCATGGGAAAAGAATTCATAGGTTAAGGCATGGAATAAATGTCATAGTTTCATATATACTCTGTAGTGTGTATATGTGTAAAATTTAATGCTGGTATTAGGTAAAGAGCTCCAAATAGGTCTAACAACCTCTTAATAACTAATAGAACAAGCAAACAAAAATAGCAAATGTATAAAAACATGAACAAAACAAACCAGACCACTGATATGTAAAGAATACTATACATACAAAAGAACGAGTAGTCTTGACAAGAGTATGTAGGATATTTTATCAACACTGACCATACACTGGATTATAAAATAAGCCACAACAAATTTCAAAGGACTGAATTCCTTCAGGCTATTGTCTAACCTCAGTGGAATTAAAGTAACAAAAAGACAACTAGAAAATCCCCTAGTATGGAACAGTACATAACACTATGTTTCTAAATAATTCCTGAATAAACAAGTCAAATACTAGCACATATTTTCAACTGAATGATAAAGACAAAGGACTGTAGTTAAAATCATACTTAAAGAAAAACTAATACCTTAACCAAATACATTAAAAAAGAAAAAGGTGGAAAGAAATTCAAATTATACCTAAGAAGAGTAGAAGGTAGGAAATAAGAACAGACATAACTAGGGAACAAACGTATAACAGGAAAAAAATCAATGAAACAAAAGCTGACTCCTTGAGAAGGATAATAAAATTAATGGCCTTCTAGGAATAGTGACGAAGACAGGGCACAAATTCCTAATACCAGAAAATATGTCTTAAAATTATATGAGTGCAGAACTTTTAGAACAGAAAGAAAATAAGAGCATAAGGGAGAAAAATCATGAAGTTGATGAATGCGAAGTAAGTATTTGGCATAAAAATTCAACAGCCACTCATGATGATGATATCCTTCTGGTAAACGAAAGACAGGGATGCTTTTAAACCTGAAACAATAAACTCAGTATTTACAAAAATAACAAAAGACTACTTACAAATA
Source organism: Budorcas taxicolor (assembly GCF_023091745.1). Classification (NCBI taxonomy): domain Eukaryota; kingdom Metazoa; phylum Chordata; class Mammalia; order Artiodactyla; family Bovidae; genus Budorcas; species Budorcas taxicolor. The sequence continues at coordinate 27,831,406 of NC_068913.1, read as the reverse complement.
TCATATGAAATGATCAAGCATTTGAAGTCTTTCTCCCTTAAAGTTGGGAATAAGACCAAAATGAATTATCATTATTTCCATTGCATTCTACTGAGGGCCTAGCCAGTACAATGGAAGAACTTAAAAAAAAGAACAAAACTAAGTCTAAAGGTTAAAAGAAAAAAATTATTTGCAAACAACATAGGACATATTAGAAAACCTTAAAAAAGTCTACAGACACTTTGTTAGAATTAATAAGTGAGTTGAAGTAAGGTCACTAAAACACCAATATTAAAAACTCAACTATTTCTATATATTAAAATTATATATAATATATACGCACACCATTTAAAATAACATCATAGAACATATCTAGGAATAAAATTAAAATATGTATAAGACTCAGGTAAGAACAATACAGCCCATTATTAAGATAAAAACATGGGTACATACACATGGACCACCACATTCATGGGTTGCAAGATTCAATAATTTCAATATAGTCCCATTAAAAATCTCAACAGATTTTCCCATAGGAATTGGCAACTGATTTCTAAATATATATGGAAATATAAAGGGTAAAGAAGAGGCCAAGACTCTATCCAAGGAGAACAAAAATTCTGACCAAACGAAATGGTGGGCATAAAGATATCAAGGCATATCAAGATACAGAATAGTTAAGACAATGTGCTTTGGAATAAAAACAGACAACTTGACCAATGGAACTGAGAAGCAGAATCACAGATACAATCCTCTGATTGAAATGTAGTGCAGTGAGGAAAAGGTGGTCTTTTCAAAAAACTCTTTTAAATAAATGTTACTAGTCGACTAAATGTCCATATAAGGGAAAAAGACTAATTGTGATCCTTACCCTCAAAGCCACATACACAAATCAATTCTCCAGAGTAGAGAAAATGTGTGCAATGTGAATATTTGACAACATACCTACTTCTAGAACATATGAGAAACTTAATCACTGCCTGCTTATTAGCAAACACATGCTAAATAAAGCACTATTATATTTTTATTTTAACAGAAGGCCCTGGCTTTTCACCTTACTTTCAGATACCCAGGATGAACCCTTGGAGTTTTTGTTAATCATTCTCTTCAATAGCTCTACATCCATAGTTGCTCAAGAAAGTTGGTTAACTCTGATTTCTCAGTGTCTTTAACTTACCTAGGCTTCTCTCTGCACATATTACCTTTTCGGTGCTTATTTCCAGTGTAAATTCTCCTCGAATTTACTTTAAGGTTTTCATGTAAGAGGATTTCTAAACCAAAGTGTTAAAAATAAAAAAACCAAAACATGAAACATTCTAGGTCTTTGTGCTTACGTTAGAGGTCTCTGAGTTGCAATGATATAATCTGGTCTTCCATTTTTATAAACTAAGCGTGCATTTGACTGCACCCAAGCCCATCGATTGTCTTTCGTAAGAAGCCTGAACACTATCATGCCACTCTCTCCAGTCTTAATCACTAAAACAAACAAACAAACAAAATTAAATTAGCAAATCTAAAATCAACACAGTAAAGAAAATCTCTGTAATATTTCTGGGTGTAATTCACGTATCACCAAAGATGATAAATACACTGATGACTTCTAAGCACAGTATATTAAAATGCATCAAGATAGTTCTTCAGCATTGCTGTTTTTTCCTATTTCAGACTAAATTTATTATTTAAATGATTCAAGGAAAGATTAATATGTAATATTATTATCAAGTAATATGTGAAACTATAGGGAGTATAGTTTGGGGGGGGGGGATTGTTTTCATTTTTAAAAGGGAACATGTCCTACAGTCTGATATTTTACTCTACAATTTTAAAGTATAATCTGGGCTTCCATGGTGGCTCAGATGGTAAAGAATCGGCCTGTGACGCAAGAGATGCAGGTTCAATCTCTGGGTCGGGAAGACTGCCTGGAGAATTCCATGAAGAGGAGCCTGATGGGCTACAGTCTGTGGGGTTGCAAAGAGACACAACTGAGCAACTAACATTTTCACTATATTAACAAAGTTGAAATAAATTGATGAGACAAAATGGCCATTTTCAGAGTAATTAAGCTACTCCATTCCTGTGTGGCAGCTAATGAATTAAACGTGTAACTCCAGTTACTCACAGTTGTGTGGTACTGAGTAGAAGCTAATCCAGATAGTTTCCTTAAACACTTTTACATCAATAATAATCTGAAACATGTCCTCGAGTAAAAGGTATTTTCTCAGTCAAGTTCATAAGAAACTGCAACTTACTTCGGATGTGGTACTCAGCACAGTAGAGCATGTCAGCAGCATGAACGAACTGGTATCCTGATCCTCTCATGCACAGCTCTGCTTCAGTGTAGCCTAAAACAAGTTTTCCTCTGTTTAAAGGGAAAATAACCACAAAATTGAAATTTAACACAAATGAAGTCACCTACATAAATTATTTAGTTATTTTCTGCACTATGTTGACACTCCGAATTTCACACTAGCAGGTAGAAACGAACACATTTCTATAATTGCTCTCTTTTGTATATGTCTGCAAATTTCAGTTTTAGATAACTTTCATGGTCTTCATTCAGGAGAATAGTCACTAAAGATGAGTCTAACAGAGTAGATCATATAGATGAAATACAAAATCTTTAATTATATTTTAGAATACTTTTACTTCATTTGGAGGGGCAGGGTTTCTCAAACCTGTATGCATTCCCATACTAGGAAGGAGAAAAGCAGTAACATACTTTGGTTACTGAACTTCCAGGGCAAAAAGTCAAACTTCGTACAATGTAAAACAAGCCAGCAATAAATGGATACTGAATCTTATTAATATAAACACATTATCTGTAATACAGAAATTGCGGCAATACTGTAAGATATAAAATAAATGATCCGTGAATGTGATGAAATTATTTGAAAAGGCTATGCTACAAACTATGAACTAACACTAGCTACTGTGATAATAAAGTTATAAACTATACCATATGGAAAAAAAATATATAAGACAGACACATTTATAAAATACACATTTGGTAAAATAAACCCGAAAAAGTTTCACTTACTTGGCATCACAACCAGTAGGTGTGAAGTCGAGTTTGTGTTTGGTTCTAAAGATGAAATTTTTGGTTCGAATTTCAAGTATGGATGGTGGCTGCAGGGGAGTAGCTATTGCAAACAAAGCCAACTGAGGTGGAAGCATCGAGCCATCTTTCCCTTTCTTGTTCTGTCCATGAAGATATTTCAATCTCCCTTGGAAATTCATTGCCTTAAGAAACAAAAAGTTCATTAAGATGAATGCTGTATCAAGGTTCCATACCACCCCAGTCTGATCACTATGACAGAAAGATATTTTCTGGGCTGTGAGTTTGCCCCGGGGTGAAAAGTGACAATAGTGGGAAGCTGAGTAGGCATTATAGCCAATAGGAAGCTTTTGGGACTGGCTGGTTGCTTCTACAAAATGTCTGTTAGATTTTCATAGCATATGTCTGTCCTCTGGGGATGGGTGAGAGACTTAGTTTCCAGTCAATCTTTTCCAGAGGAAAGCAGTAAGCCACATTTCTGCTCAACTCCAGTCTGAAGTTAAGAGGTCTGAAGAAAGAGCAAAGCACACAGAATGGAATCCAGCTCTTGGAGAATATAAAAAGTAGAATTTCCTTATACAACTTACCTGTTAAATTAGCATGCAATCACTTCATTTTAAGCCTTTTTAAATAAAAGTTTTGTTTTTTTAAACTTCTGAAAAATAAATAAAATGGTTCCTTTTTAAAGGGCTCAATCAAGGCCATTTTCAGTGTTTTGATAATTCCACAAAAGTTCATGAGGCTATCAAATGCTATTGTTGTTCCCTTCTTCCCAGGAAGCCCATTAAAAACATCCTAAAAGATAGTCTGAGACAGTCCTCAAGGGACTGCTAAGAGACCCACTCCTTGTTTTAACAGATCACAATAGGAAGACCTACATAGTCTTCTGAGCTTGCAGCTGCCCTAGCATCTATGTCTAGCATGGGTCTGTGCACAGTGCATGCTCAAAATCTATTTCCTGAACAAATGAATTGTGATAAAGTCAGCAAGTACACATTAATTTTCAAATATACATGGGCTCGATTCCATAGCTCAGAGTATATTTCAAAACTCCAGGAAATCTTTTCTGTAGAGAGAAAACACAACTGTTCAAAAACACTAAAATGAATCCTAAAACCGTATAAAGAATGCAGACCTCTATTAGGATAAAGAATAATTTTAGAAGACAGAGGAAACAGACAATCATGACCATGATCAATTTGGTTGCTTAAAACAGTACTGACCAGGCCAAGGGATGACTCTGACGTCCATACGACACCAGTACAAGGGAGAAAAGGCCCAATTACACAAAGAAATTTCATCTAGAAATACATACTAATTGACCATCAGTACAAGGAAAACTATCTCAAAGCACAATTCTAATTCTGGGTAAGCAAAATTCAGACATAAACACCCCAACAAAAATCATGTTGTGAACGGATCCGTGGTGGAGTGCTCTGTCTTAAGGATACAAGTGAGAGCCTGGACCATCTACCTCCCCTCTTAGCGTCCTCCCTCTGCAGGTCATCCTGGGAATTCACACAGGGTGTTGTGATGGAATTCACTCCAACGCATGAGAGTTCACACTACACAAGAGTGTCTCATACCAGATGACCCTGCAGTGACGAATAGGCAACCGTTTTTCTACATGGCAGTTATTCTAGCCATATGGAAAATGCCGTGATAATTTTTCCATCTAGCAGGCGTTAAACCCAAAGAAGATAATAAGCAGTGTGCCACCAAAAAAGCGCTACATAATTATCTTATACCTACAAAGTCCAAAAGAAGGGCAAAATACAATGGTCAATGTTATTCCATTCAGTCTTCGTTATACTGCATCCGAAAGGACAGAGGCTCTGAGTTACGGAAGATATTTTCAAAAATCTAAAAAGACTTTTAAAAAGTTACTTTCCTTTATAAAACTATTTAATTAAGTAGATTTTTATAACCCAAACTCAAATACATTCAGATTTGTTTCACTTTTCTTTTTAATTTTCTACAACTTCATAGTAAATGCCAGTATAAGATGCTACACCTTACCAGAAAACCAGATGAATTATCTAGCAGACACCTGAGTCGGCAGACGAAGCACCTCTCCATAAACGAAGAGTTCTCTGGAGGAATCTGGTCTGGGTTATAATACATGGCTGGCTGGGAGAGTCCATTAGCTTCTATAGAAATAAATAGCAACACAAAGTTACTTTCCGTTTTGCTAAAAATTAAGTATTTGGGCTTCTCAGGTAGTCCTAGTGCTAAAGAACCCGCCTGCCAGGGCAAGAGACATGAGAGACATGTGTTCGGTCCCTGGGTTGGGAAGATTCCGAGGGAGGGCCTGGCAACCCACTTCAGTATTCTTGCCTGGAGAATCCCATGGACCGAAGAGCCAGGCAGGCTACAGTCCACGAGGTCGCAAAGAGTCAGACACAACTGAGCAACTTAGCACAGCACAGCACAAGTGTCTGAATAGCTGAAATCTGTGTTCATTTCTAAACCAAAGCTATATTCTCATTATAAAAAAAAATCACTTTCAGAAGAGGAGCTAGTGAAAAGAAATGAAAACTTATTGAATAATACTTTTACTACATAGAACTTTACCTATTCAGCTGTTTTTATTTCTACTGAGCTATCACTGTCAACAATTTCTATCTTTTCTAACACCTTTTTTCTCCTTTTTAACATTTTTACATATGTACGGAGACACTGCTTTTGTTGAAAAAAGTATTTTTTAATTCCTCCATCTGCCAGTTTGCTTTTATATTTGGTGCATTTTAAACACAGAACAATCTATACACACTCCAGAATTAACCTTATACATTCCATCCCCTCTTTCACAATAATGTAAGAATTATTTTTATACACTATATTACTGAGTATATGGCTATACTTTATCACTTGGAATTCATCAATGGCTGTCATCTCTCGAGGTCCTCCTTAGGTCATCAGGCTTCTTGTGACCTGGTTCTGGCCCACGGCTAGAGATTCATGTCTTTCCCCTTCTTCCTCATCTTCACTGTGGAGTTCCATGCTCCTAAAGATTCTCTGCCTCCTTTCAGAGAATTCAATTCCCAACACTACCTTTGGTAAACATTCTTACCATCAATTCTTTGTCCGGAGTCTGGACACTGTTGAGGATTTAACGCCCAGTGCAGCTGGCGCTGAAATTCAGCTCGGTCTTCGGTATGGATCAGTTCATATACACTCTGATGGATGACATCAGACTAAAGAAAAAAACAACAAAGAAATTAACAAGTAGTGCTGATTTTTAAATGATCTTCCTTGGTGCCTCAGTGGTAAATAATCTGCCTACCAATGCAGGCGACACAGGAGATGTGGGTTCAATCCCCAGATTGCGAAGATCCTCTGGAGGAGGAAATGGCAACCCACCCCACTATTCTTGCCTGGAGAATCCCAAGGACAGAGGAGCCTAGCGGGCTACAGTCCATAGGGTTGCAGAGTTGGATGCGACTGAGTGATGGAGCACGCATACACTGATTTTTAAAAATGTGGTTTATTAATTTCAAAACCTAGTTGCTCGATTACAGGGTGCTTTTTAGTGGTGATGTATGCAAATCAAACAATTGCAAAGCTCTCCTGGAATTCAAAACAAGAAAAGCTAGAAAGACACAAGCACTACAGCTGACAAATCAAAGGTTATTTGTCATCGCTTCCCTATGTGAACCACTTTTTAGTCAAATAAGTCACGTTCCTGTTCCTTAACTGCAACACGTTAGGTTCTGATGATTTTTATTTATTGATCTTTTAAAATAGAGCCTCTTATACAGAGTGAAGTAAGTCAGAAAGAGAAACACAAGTATCATATATTAACACATATATATGGAATCTAGAAAAACAGTACTGATGAACCTAGTAGAGAATGAACTTGCGGACACAGCAGGGGAAGGTGCAGAAGGGACGAACTGAGAGAAGAGCACTGACACACGCATGCTATCATGTGCAGAACTGACAGTGGGAAGTTGCTACATACCACAGGGAGCCCAGCCTGGCGCTCTGTGATGACCTAGAGGGCTGGGGAGAGGGGAGGGAGGCTTAAGAGGAAGGGGGTACATATATATAAAATTATGACTGATTTGCGTTGTTGTACAGCAGAAACCACACAACACTGTAGGACAATTTTCCACCAATTAAAATTTTTTTTAAAATCTTCCTTTGACAAAACTTGTCTGAACATTCAGTTAAATTTGACTTCTCTCAGCTTGAAGTATTACATATTTCCTTCCCTGCTCTCTAACAATTTTCCTGACATGAAATTTTGACTTCTAGTAGATTCCCTAAGATTAAGGGATATTGCTTTACAAAGGTCAGAGTCTTTCCTCCACCTCTTGCTTCTCAGCATTTACTACAGTGCTGAGACCTTAGCCTTTCCACCATTAGTGTTCTAACTTTTTTATTGCAACTCACAGCAAGAAATATTTTCCATCCATTGTGTGTGTTTGTTGTGTGCATATACACAGGGAGAAAAGTTCCACAGAGAGCTTTTATGTGTGACAATATTGTATTTCCTGTTTTATTTTAAGCAGCTAAACAGAATGATTGGTGATCCTCTGTATCAATTTCATCAACCACTCATGAGTCATAACCTGCAGTTTTAGAAATGGTGCCATAAACCACCATCAATGTCAGATATAAATGTTTTCTTAAAGAATATCCAGGTTAGGTATAGATATGAAGAAGAAAAAGCAGATTGGGAAATAGCTAAGCTTTTTTATTTCTTAACTGTTAAGAATCAATCAAATAATAATTAAGCTAGTTATGTAATGAAGTTTCTAACAGGTTTTTCCATGGACATTAATACATTTCCTTTAAAATTCAAAAATACTTAGGTTTGGTGTCAGGAGCCAGATTCCACCACCTTAGCTATCCGGACTTGAACCTTCCTATGAACCTTTTCTTCTAACATGAAGTCATCTCTATGCCATTCATTACACAACTGCCAGAGTTATCTTATGACATATAGATTGGAGCACATGCATTCCCTTCAACAAAAGTATTCAGTGGCTTCTATAGTGTGTATGACATAATTTAAACTTCAGGCCATATAACAGTGCAGACAGTGTTATTCGACATCAGTCTTGGCATCACCTGTTGAGCCTGTTAGAAATAAAATACATGGGCTCCACTGTGACATACTGAATTAGATTATATGGGACTGACGCTCATCAATTTAATGACGTTTTATCAAGTTCTTCAGTGATTCTTAAGAACATTAGAAATTAAGAACTGCTGATATGTAACAGTAGCGAGCATTCAAGTGTACTTACAAACTGTTCCCAAATCATATTGGATGTTTTCGCCCCTCAAATACACAGAACACCTTACGAATCCACATTCACCATATACTTAGTACCATTAAACCAGACACGCTTACCTCCTTCAAGGCCTTCCAGCCTACTGCCTACAGGATGGCTAGCTCTTCTTCTCTGCATCCCCTCCACATCTGGAGCCCACAATCTCTTCAGATTAAATACCATTTCCTTCAGGAAAACTTTTATAATCCACACAAGTAGGAATTAAAGGGATAAGCCACAGTAGTTTGCTTGTACCTTTACATATCACCTCATTCATTTCATAGTTACCACTTGCCCTCCAACTTCCATAACTAATTTGATGGCAAATATTCTCCTGTCTGCCCCCATCCAAACCCCATCTGCTCTTTCTTATACATAAGAATTCCTTATAAATGAAAGAGGAGACACAAAACCCATGAATCACATGTACCTTTAAGGAAATTATAATGCAGTAAAATATTAAAAGCATAAAAATATATTAGCTGCAAACATATAATTTTTTATTCTATAACATATGTGTTTCAATTATATTTTAATCTAAAAATTGTCACTTGTGTCCCTAAAGTATACGATAAATAAAAAGTAGTAAGTTAATTTTCAAAAAAGAATTTTTTAAGGACCTAAGGAAGCTATATTTACCTGCTGAAACCCCAGGTAATCTTGTATGGTGGAAGAAGCGTAGAAAACCAAAGCATCTGTAGTGACAACCAGTACAAAGCCATTTAGTGCCTGCAACGAGAAAAGTTAGAAGACTGGTAATGTGACTAACTAACAGTATTATCATCCGTTAAGCACTGACTTCAATTAAGGTTATTACTGTTACTGATGCAAAATCTCTTAAACCGTTAAAATGATTACACCCCAGAAATGCAGACACACCACACCCCTAGTGGTGAAAAGAATCCATTCTTTTGATTTGGCCAAAGGAAATCTTAGAGCTCACTGAATACTCAATCACAATAACTTGAATAGAATATTGATTTCTTCTTCCTCATGCTCTACAGATTTTGTTTTTAATATACTGGACATGTTTTCTAAACATAATTGTATACATATCATTTACTGCACTCTGTCACACTGCTTTTAAAGGAAGATAGCATGTAAAGATGTTGATTAGAGCCTTAAAAGAAATTTGATAGCAGAAAATCTCTGTGTAAAGGTAGTTTAAGCACTAATGCAGTTTGAAATTTAGATACTCTCAAAGTATTATAAAACACTGAAAACATTTTTATTTTAGAAAAGGAATACAAATGGACTACACATTAGAACTAATATATACATGTAAGACAAGTATATAGCAAATTTTCTAGTTAATATAATTACTAATAATATTTAGGTTTAAAGCTATCATATTTTATAGGTGTTATTTCTATCTGTTAACCTATATACTATGCTACTTTTTCCACTTTGCCTCCGTTGGGGCAATTATTTTTTATTATCCCTTTTTCTTTCTTTTAGTTTAGAAGTTATGCTCTCTTTTCCTGTTCTTTTAGTGGTTGTTTGAGTCCTATGTTAATATCTCTATATGGTAATAAAAGTATTTAGATCACCCTAAGAATTCATTGTGATCACATCTTTTAAATCTCAAGCCCTCACTATTGCCTGCTTGAGTTCAACTCAGTACTTGTTTTTCTTCATGCTATGTGCGCTGATTGTTAAACCCTCCTGAGACACTCTTTTCTCTGTAAAGCGAGACATGGAATGGTTTAGTTTAAGAACCACATAGTTTGGAGTCAGAATTTGGACTAGATTCTTCTGTCTCTTACCAACAGTGTGGTTTTGTTATTTACCAGTTCGAGCTTTAGTGTCCCTGACTGAAAAACAGGCTCTTATCAGGTGGATAGGATGACTGTGTCTCACCTAACGCAGTATCTGGTATAGAGCTGGCACTCACCTCAGGTGAGGCAACATGCAGCTGTGGAAATGAGCAGATCAAGTATTACCAGAACTACAGGGACATACAAATGATAGCAAGTAGTCTGCTCAGCACTTAATAAAATGTTACACACCAGACAGGACGCATGCTCAGTAATGAGATTCACAAATGAACAAGCCGTCGCCCCTGTGCTTATGATGCCCACACACTAGTAAATACCCTCACTGTCAGACGGGGTGAATTATTTATAATTTGAACTGTTATTTCAAAAATGAAGCTGTAGATTTTAATAAGCACAATATTAGGTGTCACCAGACAGAACGTATATGCATAATGAAAAGATACAAAAGTTACTTATTGTTTTATTTTCATTCCTTATAAGACAGTAATAAATTTAATAAAGAAAATAAATATTTTAAACTTTTGTTAAATATTTAAAAATATTTTCTTCATGTGCCTCCTTTGTTAAAACCAAAGGCAAAGACTCACCAAAGTTATAAGCCAAATAGTGTGCTGTACCTCTGGACATATCCTCTTTGGTAACTAGTTGATAACCACACATTATGGTAACTGTACATAATGAAATATCCCATCTTCACATGTCTACTATGCTTTTGGTCCTCAACTTCATATGGGAGAATAGGTACTGTCCTAAGGAAGGGTTTCCCAGATTGTGGTAGTGCTAAACAACCCGCCTGCCAACGCAGGAGACCTAAGAGACAGGGATTCCAACCCTGGGAAGATCCCCTGGAAGAAGAAATGGCAACACACTCCAGTATTCTTGCCTGGAAAATCCCATGGACAGAGGAGCCTGGGTGGGCTACAGTCCACTGGGTTGGAAAGAGTCAGACATGGCTGAAGTGACTTAGCACGTCCTAAGCAAATTGTATAGTATGTGATGCCTCCTGCTGGAGAATAATCGACAAATGGCATAAAACAGAATTAATGACGGACTATTCATTTTAAATATTTAAATGCTTCCAATTTTTAGAACAATTAAAAAGTGAACACCAGCTTGCAGCAGTATATTTTTATTCTGGGCCCTTGACAGGATATGTTGACAATCTGTCCAAATGTTTTAGAGAGAAAATAAAAATCACTGGCCTATAATTTAAGCCAGTTTAAGATAAGAAGTATGAAGCATGCCACATTTGTCTGTTTTCACCTGAGATAAAGAACTTCCTTATTACGTTACTACATAAACCGAGATGTATTTAATCACATTGTGTGTGTGTGTGTGTGTGTGTGTGTCTGTGCGTGTGGTGTGTGCGTGCACGCACACGCTCAGTCATGTCCAACTCTTTGTGACCCCCATGGACTGTAGCCTGCCAGGCTCCTCTGTCTATGAGATTTCCGAGGCAGGAATACTGGAGTGGGTTGCCATTTCCTTCTCTAGAGGATCATCCCAACTCAGGGATCAAACTGGCATCTCTTGTGTCTCCTGCAATGGCAAGCAGATTCTCTACCATTGTATGACCTGGGAAGCCCACTATGTTTAATCATATTAAGCAGCAATTATTAGAATGCTTTCCTGTGACCTAAGGGGTCTTTGTGTTTCAGCTAATATATCAATACATAGAAATCCTCAGCCAGAGGCAGGAGGATGACTCATGGTTATTTAACTTTTTTCTAACATAATGGAAGCAAAAGTTAATTTTCCCTATCAGGGATTTGAACACAATTATAAAATTATAATTTGTTATATACAATTTTATAAATTATAATAAAGTGTTATAAATTGCCAGGTTACACTTAAGCATTTACTTAATGAATGGAGTTACTGAAACTTACAGCTACTTTTTATCACAGTTGCAAATTAAGTTCACATCTCAGTTCATTGGGTAGAATTAAAAATCGTTATGTAGAATTAAAAGTTCTGTAGAATTAAAAATCTGTAATAATAGTACAGATTACAGCACACATCCTTTAAATTTTGAGTTTGTTCTCTTTAATATTTTTAAATTGAAGTAGAGTTACTTTGCAGTACTGAGTTAGTTTCAAGTGTACAGCAAAGTGACTCAGTTATGCATATGTACATTCTTCATAGCATACATCTTCATTCTTTAACAGAATAAATATCTGAGAATTTAACTGAGAATCAAGCATTTTATCGGCTCCAAGAGAAAGAAAAATAGGAAAAGATTTCAAATACTTTCACAGACAAATCTACCAGAAACTCTCAGAGTTCTAATGCATGACAATAGGGCTGATAGAGGCTTAAAAAAATCTATAGCACGTTGCTAAGTCATACACAGCCGCTAAAAGAAAATATAGTTACAAGAACACATTGTTCAGGTTAAGAACAATTTCAAACTATTAAATAAAATTATTTTAATGGAACTATATTCCTAAAAACATATACCTAAAACCAATGTCTTAATGGGAAGCTTTAAAATGATCTAGAATTTCTTGCTATTTAAAGAAATGCAACAGGGAAAATGATAACTAGACTTCTAATACTTCATAAAATTCCATTTATTCATGTACTAGCATTATACCAACTACTGTAGTTCAGATGAAATTGCTATGAATCACTGAGTCCTAAAGGAACGAGGGACAGTTAAAAGGCTGTTAACTAATTTTCCATTTATAATGGTTCTAATGAAAAAGAACTCTATCTACTACAATTTACCTGTAGTAAGAATTCTCCTTCCTGCAAGTTCAGGCCTTCTCTGAATTTGCTTCTACAGTTGTCCTGGATTCCATTTCTGTCAGCTGGGGAGGACTTTAATGCAACTAGGGAAAAAAGAGGGAAAAACAAGGATACAGTAGTTAGTTTTTAAAATAAGTGATTTCAAAGAGCTCTAAGAAAAAAAAAACAAAAACCTATGTACACCGAAAAAAGAATTTGAAAAACTGGTATCTACTGGTACTGCAACGACTAAGTAAATAGTCCTTTGCCAACGGGTGGTTTCTAATGTCAGCTGACACTCTTAAAGACAATTTTTGATGAGTTCAGTATATGATTTTTGGCATATTACTTAAGAAGTTTCAAGTAAACTGTTTCCCAGGTGGCACGACTGGTAAAGAACCCTTCCTGCCAATGCAGAAGACCCAGGTTTGACCCCTGGGTGGGGAAGATGCCCTGGAGAAGGAAATGGCAACCCACTCCAGTATTCTTGGCAAAGCCCATGGACAGAGGAGCCTGGTGGGCGATAGTCCCTGGGGTCACAAAGAGTCGGACACAACTGAGCACACATAATTATTATTCAAAGAACTGTATGGCACTGCTATAACACTCCTCTGGTTCTCATCTATTTAGAATAATAAGGTTCCTCACAACCTAATCTATAAAAAAAAAATTAATCTCTCTATATAATCATCTAACTTCTGTGAACTAGGGGTGGAAAGAGAAAGAATCGATCAAACCCCTTATTAAAGAGATATATGTCCATTAAAGTTAGGGTCCTCTAGTTTTAGGGTAAAAAAACCTGTTAGTATTGTTATTAACTTCATATGAAACTTATAAATCAACTCATGGAGAATTAACATCTTTATGATGTTGAATCAGTCTGTCCAAGAACATGTATGTTTCTTCATTTGTTCAAGTCTCTATTTTTTGTCCCACTAGAATGCTTTAAAGTTGTCCACAAAAAAAGATTTGCACATGTATTTTTATGTCTGTTCCTAGGTATTACACCTTGTAACGTGGCTTCTCTTTCATTAAGTGAAGTGGTATCACTCAGTTGTGTCTGACTCTTTGCAATCCCATGGACTGTAGCCTACCAGGCACTTCCGTCCATGGGATTTTCAGGCAAGAGTACTAGCTAACTGCTTGTGGACTGCTTATGTGAAGGAGAGGCGGATGGGATGGGATGGTGAGATGCTTACAGTAGGAGATACCATGCTCTCAAGCAGCATGTATCACCACCTTCCCATCTGTCTCCTGAGTGTGTATGTGTGTGTACTCATTTAGTCTGGGAGATAGCACAGCTGAACAAAAATAATAACAGCCACCATTTACTTATTCAGTGTTTTCCTGAGCACTGTCGAATGTTCTCTCAGTTAAAACATGTGGGCATTGGTATCACAGAGAACTGAGTTCAAATCTCAGCTCTGCCATTTCCTAAATGTGGGAACTTTTTGAGCCTGTCTCCTGGTATGTAAAATGGTAATTGAGACAACAAAAAATTACCCTGCAGGAGCTGTTGTTAAAAAATAATTCAAATATATGTGAAATTTCCAGCACAGAGGAACTCAGTATTACTTCAGTAAATGGTAGCTTTACTTATTAGCAGTACTTCCCAGAGCTTATGGATTTCTCTTTTCTAAAGTATGGACTTTTAGACACTATTATAATACCTTTCTATTTTACTGATCTTTTTGTAACCTGTGATATTTGAATAAGAGAAGCCATTAAGCAAAACAAACCTTGACAATCTTTTTAAGGTCTCTTACTTCATTAAATTTTTATGTGCTAAGTATAATTGGGCTCAGTGATAAACCAGAGATTTATTAATAACAAAATTTCCTCTCAGTTTGAGAAAAGTGTTCCATATAAAACATTTTCATGTTTGAAGTCTATTTTCTGGTAAATCACCAATGTATGTGTCACATTTCAACATTATGCCAAGTTCTGGCCTTTGCAACTTTTAAAACATGTCTCTAAAGAAGAGGCCAAAACACTGGCCTCTGAATATAACAATTCCAAAAGGCCACAGAACAGATTTCCTTAGGCCAAAAAACAGTTTGAGGTAAACTAACTGATCTAATAGTTCGCCAAGACCAAAGGAAAAGGTTCAATATCTTCTCACTGAAAGGTAGAGGACGGAAAGGTTCTTCTCCCCTTTATATCCTATTTCTCCCCTTTATATCCTGTAAGTTCTCTTGTTTGCTTTCTAGCGGCTGCACTTGCTGGAATCCATTGAAGCCTCACAATGTCAGGGTTAACTACACTCTCCTACTTTTCCAAAAGCTCCAGCCTGAAGGAGAGGAGCACTGACAGGCAAGAATACCGGAGTGGGTTGCCATTCCCTTCTCCAGGGGATCTTCCTGACCCAGGAATCGAACCCAGGTTTCCCACACTGCAGACAGATTCTTTATGGTCTGAGCTGCCAGGGAAGCCCAATATATATACCACCATGTGTAAAATAGCTAGCTTCTGGAAGCTGCCGTACAGCACGTGGAGCTCATCAGTGGCTCTGGGATGACCGAGAGGGGTGGGATGGGGGTGAGGTGGGAGGGAGCTCAAAAGGGAGGCTGTGTATCTATACTTATGGCTGATTCCCTTTGTTGTAAAATAGAAACTAGCACAACATTGTAAAACAATTATACTCCAATAATACAATACAATAAAAGGCAAAAAAGTTATACCAAATATTGGTAAGATTTGTTCTTAAGGAAACAAAATCCAAACCCTGATATTATGAAAGAAGCAAAGTCATCCTAAAAATAGATATGAATAGTGTCAAATTTAAATGTCTAAATTAAATCAGGAATCTTTTAAAATTAACTTTCAATCAAAACAATCTATGTCAGTTTCCACTAGTATTACTGGACCGCTGAGAAGCTGAATAAGAAATGAAAGAGGACATTCATCTCAGTAACTTGTTTCTGGTCTTGTATGGGAGATATCAGCCAATGTAATTAGACATTAGACAGACTCTGCCTTTAAGCAGGGCATAGAAGCTATGGAAATAAAGAACTAGAAAAGAATGCCAAAAATATTAAGTACCAGCATGGAATTTAATTAAAATATTAGAGAAACTTGAAAGAGACAAAGTATAAACTCTTTCTAAACAACAATACTTACAGTTCTAACTGTTGGAGGGACAATACTTAATAGGTATAACTACTGCTTAAGTAGGAAAAGTGACGAGTGCATTTTGGAGAAGGATCACTAGGGTTCTTCCAAAGACAAGCAAACAAGTACTTCTGTTGCTCTCATCTTTAAGGCTAATAATCACTTAAGAATTTAAGTAAATATTGTGCAAAGATCAGTCCAGGAAGGGTACACTCCCTTCCCATTCTCACCTAAAAAAATACTAATATGACTTTTTAGAAAACTCAGATCCTAGAGACTTGCCCCAAATTATATAATTTTTGCCCTTCCATGATTCTGTCCTCTATTTCTTGATTTCATACCTACCACCTCTGCCTTCTACGAGATGTATTAATTAATAATACTCACTTTCACATGCACATTTCTTGCCTTGATTAGAAAGCAACAGAAGAGTAAGAAGCAGATGTGGGGAGGTGACCTTCCTACCACCGGAGTGCCCTTCAATAATTTCCTTAGTAATAATGTGTGATACTCAGAGCTCACACTCTATGCCAAGCCATTTCCAGGTATTACATCTTACTTAATCTTCACAAGAGTTATAAGAGACTGGCCTTATTGTCCTTTCAGTAGATTAGGAAACTAAGACTTAAGGAGGTTAAGAAACTTTCCCAAGGTTATACCTTGAAATGGTAAAGCCTAGATAAGAACCCAGAGAGCTAGACCCCAATAGCATGAGCTATTACCAGCCACCTACCAGACTTCTCCCCCATGCTAACCATCTGTGATCTTTCCTTTCCTCATCTTTAAATCAGGACAGTGATACCTCTGGAGACAAATTCTTATGAGGGCTAAAATAGCATGCGGAGTACTTGGGTAATGCCTGAATCTATAACTGACAGTCAAGTATAGAGAGAACAGGCTGTACACTGAGTTTATACACCCTCAAACCATGATGGCAGCTGACACTAAAAGTTACACACCAGGGATAACTGAGTGTTTTCTCATCTCTAACCAGGGAGCATTAATGAGTGTCTGACAGGACTGCTATGATGACTATAAACATAAATTTGAAGGTATTTCAAACTTATAAGTTGTTATAAAAACTACATGCATAATCAGATGGAGAAGACATGTTAATCATCACACCCCTGGAATTAAATACATGGTAGTTTACAGAAACAAAATATACTATCTGAAAACAAGTCATGAGTCAATTCTGCTACTGGGAAATCTCTGCCCTACTGCACAGACCTTGTTAAAACCCTTCCCTCATCTGTAGGAACAGCCATCTTCCAAAGTCTGCTGTAAGGCTCTGACTTTGAGCATTCAGTGGGATATTAAGGTTATAGACCATCACAATATTTCAACTATTTCCTCTTTGAGAGATCAGTGAAACAGCTGTATAAGAATTTAATTGATAACAGAATTTAGAGTATAAATATGTCACAGCATTATCAAATTATAAGATTCTAATTATTACCAACTGATTCAAGCCTTTTTCCCCAAATTCAAGTCTTATTCCCACATACACTTAACTGTATCCATGTTTCTTAACATGGCACTTTCTTTCCTTACATGGCAAAGCTGAGAGTTCCATTTCTCCCTACAAGCCAAATATTTCCTCTTCATAAACATGCTCTGAATTGTTAAGAGAGAAATTCACAGGGAACAAATATTGGCATGTAGTAAACTATACTTTGTATTTTGTTACTATTGTTGGCATTTAAACAGAAGGATGTCATGATAAATGCCTTGCCAGGAAAAAGCATAAGTCTTTTTAATCTCTGTTGATATAAATTCAATTTCTTTTACAATAATATTTATCACCCCCTTTATTACCTCTGGCAGGAAAAGTTTAAGTTCTATTCCCACATTCATATAAGCATGTAAGAGAGCAAAACTACCACCAAAAATTAAAAAGGGCTAAATAAAGCAGTATTTATTGAATATAAGGACTTCCCTGGTGGCTCAGAGGTTAAAGCGTCTGTCTCCAATGCAGGAGACCTGGGTTCGATCCCTGGGTCGGGAAGATCCCCTGGAGAAGGAAATGGTAACCCACTCCAATATTCTTGCCTGGAGAATCCCATGAATGGAGAAGCCTGGCAGGCTACAGTCCATGGGGTTGCAAAGAGTCGGACACAACTGAGCGACTTCACTATACTATACTATACTATTGAATATAAAAAATACTATATTACTTAATACTACATACCCCAATTGAGTATCAATGAGTATTTACATATAATTTCCAATTACATATAAGTGTACCTAAAGGGAGTTTCTTCTAGATCCTTTGAGGTAATAAGATATTTCGTTTCAGTAACATGAAGTTTGCTTTTTGGTAAAGGAAGTATTGCCCTTTTGTGAGAAAGAAGAAACTGAAGTTTAAAAAAAAACTGAGATGACCCAGAGGGATGGTACGGGGAGGGAGGAGGGAGGGGGGGTCAGGATGGGGAACACGTGTATACCTGTGGCGGATTCATGTTGATGTATGGCAAAATCAATACAATATTGTAAAGTAATTAACCTCCAATTAAAATAAATAAATTTATATTAAACAAAAACAAACAAAAACCCATGTTGCATTCTAGGAGAATATATACATACTATATTTTCCTAAGTCTCTAGGAGACAAAGATGTATATAGTTCAGTGCTTTCTGATGATAGTCACAGATTATTTTTTCTACCTGGAAGTTTCTACTCACCAAGGCAGAATAAAAGTAAATCTGGTTTTTAAAAATCCAAATGTTAGTTTATAATGAGTGAATGTAGGCTAAAGTGATAAAAAAAAACCAACCCGTCATTCTAAAGTTGAAAAAGTCCTTAAAGTTAGATCAAGTGGAAACTATCTAACTTACTCTCCATCAAGTGGAAACTAACTTTGAATGATATTACTCAAAATTTTTCAGTTTTACATTTTAGTTACGTGCAACTCTACTGTAACTACATGTTAGGCCTCTGAATTAATGAAACCAACTAGAGCAATTAGTTTACCTTTTCAGTGGGAACTGAGCTGCATTTGACTTTCCATGTAAACAGTGAAATTAAAACTGCATTCTAAGTAGGAGAATTTAATCAACCACAGCAGTGATTCTCAAACTTTCTCAGACATCAGAATCATCTGGAAGACTATTAAAACACATTGTGGGACCCCGGCCTCTAGAATTCTGATTCTGCAGGCCTAGTATGGGGCCCCTCAGTCTGCTTCATTAACAAGTTCCCAAGAGATGCTGAAGAGAAGGTACCACTGCTCCGAGTGACTCAGAAAATCAAGATTGAGGAAGTAACTCACAATGTTCTGCATCTCATTCCCTCAAATCCTCTAAAATTATCATTCATCTGCTTAAAGAGTTCATTATTAACATGAATGTCTTCAGGAAGGAATTCTCCTCTCAATTTTATAAAGATGAAAGTAGAACCACAAAACTGACGACTGAAACACAGGGCAGTAACAAAGAATTCTATACGTCCAGCTGACCCGTGAACAACATGGGGCTTGATCTGGGCAGGTCCACATATACGTGGGTTTTTTCCCCAGTAAATAACACAGCACTACATGATCCATGACGGGCTGAATCCACGGATGCAGAGCTTTGGCTAGAGAGGAACCATGGGTGTGGAGAGTTGACTATAAAGTTTCATGCCTATTTTTGACTAATCTTCATGTTGTGCAAGGGTCAACTGTAATAAATTTTAATTTCAGAATCTGGTTCACAAAGATCTTACTATTTAGGATAAATCCACTACAAACTTACAACATCAGGCAGGCAAGCATTCGTACTGTTCATGCTGAGAATAAGAAAGCTGTGGAACAGTGAGGATACAGGTCTAATCTAAAGCCACAGGGTTAGGTAACTGAACCACCTCCAAGTCCCCTTCCTGCTGGTGTTCTCCTTACACAACAATCTCCCTCTACTGGGCCAGGACAAGCAGAGGGGAGCTACCTCTGTGACACAGAGCCTAGACACTATCAACAGTCCAGTGGACAACAGTATATTCTGTAAAACCGACCATAAAAGCACTTTCACACCATGCGGGCAAACTTAAGGCTGAATGCAGTGAAAGTGGCTTGGTCATGTCCAACTCTTTGCAACCCTATGGACTGCAACCTGCCAGGCTCTTCTGTCCCCGGGATTCTCCAAGCAAAAATACTGGAGTGGGTAGCCATTCTCTTCTCCTGGGGATCTTCCAGACCCAGGGTCTGAACCCAGGTTCCCCCCCTTTGCAAGCAGATTCTTTACCATCTGAGCTACCAGGGAAGCCCAATTTAAGGCTAAAAGAATTCAATACAGACAACTTTAGGTTCCAGTTGGTCCAATTTTACTGTCTCACCTCTCAGCCTCCCACTGTGGGCACCTGGATGGCTTAATGTTTTCTATGGACAACCAAGAACCAGAAACTACTTCTTCTAGTATTATTACTTTTCTGTGGACTTAAATTTCATTTTAGTTTGTACTTTCAGGTGTAATTTTCTCCTTGACCCTCTAAGAACCTGAAACACCAAATGAGGTCATCTTTGAGCAAGCATCACCATAATGACGTTTGCTGAAACTATCACAATTTCATGTTACACATACACGCACACATGTGCTTTCCTCTCTCTCTGCCCATTCCTAAAACGTTTTATGTTTGGTATTTTCCTCTTATTCTATAGGCTTTCCCCAAGAATATTTTTTTCATTTTCATGGTTTAAAATACTATTCTAATGACACTATGATGACTCCCAAATTTAAATCTCCAGCTATGGGCAAATAAATGAATTTGACCAACAGATTAAAAATGATTGATCACCCCATGCACCTCTGGTCAATTAATCTATGACAAAGGGGGCAAGACTACACAATGGTGGAAAGACAGTGTCTTCAACAAATGGTGCTGGGAAAGCAGGACAGCTACCTGTAAAAAAATGAAATCAGATCATTCTTTAATACCATACACAAAAAATAAGCTCAAAATGG
Source organism: Budorcas taxicolor (assembly GCF_023091745.1). Taxonomy (NCBI): domain Eukaryota; kingdom Metazoa; phylum Chordata; class Mammalia; order Artiodactyla; family Bovidae; genus Budorcas; species Budorcas taxicolor. The sequence goes on along the minus strand of NC_068913.1, from coordinate 27,810,530 downwards.
ATTAAAGACTTAAGTGAGAGACTGGATATTATACAACTATAAAAACATAGGCAGAACACTCTGTGACATAAGTCATAGCAAGATATTTTTGATCTGCCTCCTAGAATGATGGAAATAAAACCAAAAATAAATGGGGCCAAATTAAACTCAAACACTTTTGCACAACAAAGGAAACCACAAACAAAATGAAAAGACAATCCACAGATTGGGAGCAAATATTTACAAATGATGTGACTGACAAGGGATTAGTCTCCAAAATGTACAAACAGCACGTGAAGCTTAATACCATCAAAAATAATCCAATCAAAAAATGGGCAGAAGACTTAAATAGATATTTCTCCAAAGAAGACATAAAGATAGCCAAGAGGCACATGAAAAGATATTCAGCATCACTAATACTGAAATGCAAATGAGGTATCATCTCACACCAGTCAAAATGGACACATGGCACCCTAATGTTCATTGCAGCACTGTTTCCAAGAGCAACCTAAATGTCATCAACAGAGGAATGGATAAAGATGTGTGTGTGTGTGTATATATATTGTGTGTGTGTATATACATATATATATACACACACACATATGCAATGGAATATTACTCAGCCATTAAAAAGAATGAAACAATGCTGTTTGCAATACCATGGATGGACCCAGAGATTCTCATACTGACTGAAGTAAGTCAGACAGGGAAAGGGAAATATATGATATCCATTATATGTGGAATCTAAAACGAAGTGATACAAATTAACTTATTTACAAAAATAGAAACAGACTCTCAGACTTAAGAGATAGAACTTATGGTTACGGGGGCAGGGGGACAGTTAGGGAGTCTGGGATTGGTATGTACACACTGCTATACTTAAAGTGGATAACCAGCAAGGCCCTACTGTATAGCACAGGGAACTCTGCTCAATGTTATGTGGCAGCCTAGATGGGAGAGGAATTTGAGCAAGGATGGAACATGTGTATGTATCACTGAGCCCCTTCACTGTTCACCTGAAACTATCACAACACTGTTAATCAACTATACTCCAATATAAAATAAAAAGTTTTAGAAAGGATACCACACACAAAAAAATCAGAAAGTCAAAAAGCCATAAGAGCATTAAAAAATAATACATACATATATAATTACTGAATAAAAATGATTAGTGGTAGTGTTACTGTGTCTCATTACAGACCCTCAAGGGATTAATTTTACATTATATGTGAAAATAGTTTCTAAAACACTATAACAGGGCAGATGTATATTTCCATTAACCAACAGTGAAGTCTCACAAAAAGTCTCACAAAGTCTCTCAAACTAAAATTTAACTAAAGACATTTACAACCTGTACTGGGGGCGGCGGGGGCGAGGGGGGCGGTAAGAGAAAACTACAAAAGTTGGGCTGGCTTTAATATTTCCCCAGTGGTAATCTTCCTTTAAAGAGACAGCTAAGCCCATAAATGTATAACCAACTGGAACTGCTCATGGCCAAGCAAGTAAGGATCAAGGATCCTAGAGTCATATAACACTAGGAAATGATCAAAGAGAAAACACATTAAAGCAGTAAATTTAAAAGAGACAAGAAAGAAGCAAAACATATTATAAAGAACATAATGAGTGCAGGTTCTGATATGCATGTCACTGTGTTTTTAAAGAATACTTGCCAAAGCAAAGAAAAACACTCTAGATAAAAGTATCCTATATAAAATATCATAAAATAATTTTGTCATTTTATTTATTTATTCATAGAATTTAAGGGTTTCCCTGGTGGCTCAGTCAGTAAAGAATCTGCCAGCAATGCAGGAGACTTGGGTTTGATCCTTGGGTTGGGAAGATCCCGGGAGAAAGAAACGACAGCCTGCTCCACTATTCTTGCCTGGAAAATCCCATGGACAGAGGAGCCTGGCAGCCTACAGTCCATAGGGTCACAAGACTTGGACACGACTAAGCCACCACCCATAGAATTTAATGCCTCTTTTGCTGTAAGTTGGACTATACGTGGAAAAGAGACATTAAATTCCTGACCCATATAGGTCATATCATTAAATATAAGAGCCAGGACTTGAATGTACTACACCCTGACTCAATAAGAAAGTCCTACCATTCTTTTCATGTATCCATGTTTCCATCTGCATGAATCTGGTTATATTAAGTCCATAAATTAAAATTTAAAAGAATCTCTAAATTTTATGAGTTTATTTATGGAAGGTATCATAAATGTTACAGTTTTCATGTTTCCAGATTCTGGGGAAAAAAACACATAAATTATCATCTGAAAACAGTGGGTTAACGAAACAACACTATTGGATGATTTCAAATGTGTTGATCTTTTAGGACATTTCTAGAACTCAGAAATTACAGTTGCTATGTATGATACTGGAAGTTTTGTGAATTACTTGGCCTACAGTATTTTTTTTTAAAGAACTTAATTTCCTTTTTTAAAAAAAAGGAAATAAAGTTAGCATGCATACAAATTCAGTGAATGTAAAAAACACATATACAAACATTTTAAACTTTTATATCAACCCTTAAAAAGGCTCTATTTCTTAGTTGGTTTTTACTGCTTGTTCAAGTTCATTCTTCAAATATATACTTCAAATATATATATACTTTTCAAGATAATGTTCTGAAATTGAGAGAAACACACAAGCTAAAGATGAATAAACACAATAACTCTTTTTTGAAAACCTAATGAACTGGAAGCGAATAATTAAATATCTACAAAAGGAAGACCAAGAAAAAAAGCACATACAATTTCTAATTTAAAACAGTCTACCAAGATCCATGGTAAACACTGAGGCTGAATATACTCTAGATCATCACATAACAGAAGTTGATGCTTCTCATCCTCTCTTCTCACGGCATTTTTAGACTCTATGAATTTAAAATACTCCAATGTGTAAAATGTTCATGCTTTATAAGACAGTGATTATTTAAGCATGCACAGTGACTCATGACTCACTGCCCCTATGTTATCCAGCTTTCTGTGTTGTGTGTAGTAAGCTGCTTCAGTTATGTCGCGTTAGCTTTGCGACCCTATGGACTGGAGCCCACCAGGCTCCTCTGTCCATGGGATTCTCCAGGCAAGAATATGGGAGTGGGTAACCAGTCCCTCCTCCAGGAATCTTCCCTACCCAGGGATTGAACCTACGTCTCTTGCATCTCCTGCATTGGTAGGTGGGTTCTTTACCACTAGCTTTACCTGGGAAGCCCCATCTAGTTTTACGAATGACCAGAAAATTGTCCCCGTGATAGCTGCAAATGCAGAGCTCTGAAATTACAAACTCGGGTCCCCAAACTCAGCTCTAGACACAACCACCTTTTTCCTGTTTCTGAGTTTTCCTTTCCACAAATTAAATCTGTACATCTTCATTGTAAACATGTCATGAAGAGTAACTCATGACTGAGGTATAATGAAGGATGTAAGATTTCACAGTTAAAGACTATATTTAAAGGGACAACAAGTACTATGGATATTTTACAGAATGAACAATTCCACATGTCCTTGACACTATTGTCTCAAAGAAAGAAAACTTTTCTGCTTTTTTTTTACTTCATTATAGATACTTGTGTTTCAACACAGAAGTGGATTAGTCATTCTCATTAATTTTGGGGAGGGCTGTCAAAAAGTAGAATAATGTAAATGATACTTACATGACGATGAATATTTTTTAAAATGATAATGAAATCTAATTTAACATTGTTCACAAGTTGAAGTTGCTCTTACTAAGAATAAACCATTACCATACTGATTCAGACTGGCTAACGAGCACAACGTCCACTCTTTGATCCTGGCTTTAAGAGACAATGAAGAAGGAAACAACCCTTTTCCTTCACGTCACTCAATTTCAAAGACTAGGTCACATGCAACCCCCCAAATCTAAGTCTCTCTTAATAAACTATTATTGATCACAGTCATTATTTAAATTTTATTCTAAATATTCTCCATCTCAGAGGTAACATATGTGAGTTTAAAACTCGCTTGTGACATAGGTCTTCCTTATATTTTCTACTTTAAAAAAAATTAGAAAAGGACAGTTTAGTTTTAACATCTGAAATCTGATAGAAAAGTATGACCACAATGTTAAAGATTTTAGGCTTTCACACTGACTTGCCAGGTCACAGGTCCACTTGGTCATTTTATGTCCAGAGGCTTGCTTCTCTTGGATTTAATCTATCAAGCAGCAAAAACTGCACTTTCCTATGTTCCTATTTAATTACTAACATCAGAAAACACCAATTTGGAATTAAAATTTGTTTTCTAAAAACAGAGAAGACTCTACAGAAATACTTCACAGATACATAATTTAGAAAAGCCTTTCAACTGTTAAGCTGGCAAGAATGGAAGGTAACCCAGAAGAGGAATGCTGCTGAGGAAACTGAACAGAACTTAAAACACTTACAATTCCAATTAATCTAGTATTAATATGTGGTTGTTAATCCTTAAACATGTCTAAATGTGTCCATGGTGCAGAAATTAAAATGTCCCTATACTCTGGGATTTTTCATCTATCGAATGTACAAAGAGAGTGCTTTTTCCTTTTAAGTTCAGAGTCCTATTTGTACGTCCCATCGGCGCTGACATAACTTAAAAATACACCTAGACTGGCAGACTACTGGGAAGTACAACAGGGACAGCCAACAAGGAAGAAAACGACCCTGGCCCAGGAGCAAGATAATAAACACAACGTGAAGGCAGAGAAGCCAGGAATGCAAGGGGCTGCAGGGAGAGCGCTGCGAAAGGGCAGTGAGAAGGTCAGTTCAAAGCAGACTGGATCCTTCAGCACTTCCACATGTCTCACTGTATGATTCAGCCCACTGATGAAAGACCATGTAAAAACCTCTTACTGCTCCAGCTCCTTAAAACAAACATTCCCTGCCTCTGTAGATTTTGAAATAAGAAAAGAAAATAATTGATAGAACCAATCACAGTCATTTTAAGTGGCTATTCACAGCAAGATTATTTGGAAATTGCAAAATATTAACATCATAAACCAAGCCCCAAAGACACATTTCATATAAAGTATATAATTCAGAATTTCAACATGAATTTTACATTGTTATTCAGATATGTTAATACAATTAATAGACTTTCTGAGTGCCCACTCCGGGGCAGGCACTGTCCTAAGTATTTAAGGTGTAACAATAAACACAATATTCTCAAGGAGCTTCTATTCTAGTGAAAAAGATAGGCAATACGTGGCATGTTTAAATGCACCAAAAAAAAAAACCATAAAGCATTGTATTATGAAAATGAAAATGCTGTAATGGTTACTTCATCTATAAAATAAGTAGAAATTACAAACTGAAAATTCTCTGGACTTTACTATCTACAATACCTGTAGTTCAAGAGTTTTCAAGGATTAAACATTCAAAGACTTCCTCCATTATTTCCTTAGTTGAAACCAAAACTAATAACTAACAAGCTTCTAATCCTTTTCCCTCCCTTGAAAATACTCCCTAACTGTTGCATTATAAATATTTCATGTGCACAATTATAAAGGATTTCACATACTGTATTTGTCACAGTTTATAAGACACTCGATCTTGAACTATTAGAGGGCAGAAAAGCCTTTCCCCCCCTTTTTTCTTCTTCATGAAATTAGCACAGTGCACAGTATTTAGAATAAATAAAGCACAATCTTGAATTACAAAAGGTATTTAAAAACCATTTTAGTTTCATAATGGTACAGAAACACCTTCTAACTTTACCATAATGACTGAGTTTTGTTCAAGTACTCTAAAGTTATAGTTTAGAATGTTCTGATTAATTAAAAATGGGTCAAGATTAATGTTGTACTTGAAACTTAAGTGCTGCTTTTCAGACAGTCATGGAAATAGAGTCATGGCTTCACAGTTTAAGAAGATCCCATCCAAGTTGGATTATTTAAACTTGCAATAAATAGATGTATTTTCTTGGAAAAATATCTATTGTTACAGTAGAACTTGAGTTTCCTTTCTAACAAGATTGTATGATTACTCGTTTATATTGTTCTTTCCGCAGGAATTAACACACCCCCTGTTTGCATCCTGTTATTCACTTAGAGCTTCCCTTCGCTCTACTCTCTCCCTAACAGTGGGAGAGTGGTTTTCACCACACACAGAAATCCTAATCACTGTCCTCAAGCTCCACATTTCCCTATTTGCACTTAGTATCTGTTTAGGTCATAACGATCACCTGAAAATTTTATTCTCTGTGTGCTTTCAAAATGCTGCATTGCCTTCCTAGACCACTGGTGGTCTGGGGGAGACTTTGGGATTTTTCACTGATTATTTCACTCACCTTCCACCTAACTCTATTCCTGTATTGAACAACCCTACAGTAACTGCTTAGAGTACACATTTCACTTAACCTCAAGCAAACACACATAAGTCTTTCTAAAACTGTCTACATCTGGATTTGTCTTTCTAAAGACAAAGAAAAAATATTTAAGTTACACAGGGCATAAAATCAGATTAAATCATTGTCCTAAACTTATCTAGATTGCTTATAAAAATACAGATTCCTGGGTTCTGGATAAACCTAATCAGAATCAGCAAAAGAAAGGTCACATCCTAGAATGTGCATTTAACAACCTTTCCAAGTTATGCTGAGGCACACTTAAGTATAAAAACCAGTAATTCAAAGGACCTCAAATGAAGGATACTTTGATGAAGGAATGACACTAAGAGGGTAATGAGAGCTTACTGTCAAATACACTGAACCAGAATAAAACATAAACTCATTAGTGAAGAGCCCAGAAAACCCTTTTTAACAAGTAACAATTCCATAATGAGCCCTGCTAAACTATGACATCCTTTATAAGGTAGATTTTGGAAACGCTTCTACTTGTGGGATTTAACAGGATACACATCCAATCATGAAAAAATGTGTATAGATAGTTTTTAATTAAATATGCATATATTAATGTGTGTATGCATATGTGTAAGCATAAACACATATACACACACAGAGAGAGAAAGACAGCCTCAAAAGCAGTAAGTATTAATATATTAGTGCTTAAATTGCACACTGGCTATCCTCTAAGCAGCTTCAATTCTGCCCCGCTGCTTCTAAACAGGAAAATCCTACACATCTTCCCCCTCTCTTAACACATAAGCTGATTGCCCGTGAGGGAGGAGCAGGCAACAAAAAGGCAGAATGGCCATGTCAGTGCCTCTTCACCAGAGTGAAGGAGCGCTGCCTCCCTGTTTCTAGACTGTAAACTCTCTACGGGCAGAGACCGCACTGTGTGTGTCACAGGCGCCCCGTCACAGGTCTGACAGCACCGCGTGTGAAGACATGCTGAGGGTCAGGACTGCATCCTAAGAAGCTGGGAGTGCCCTTGAGGTTACAGTCGACAACAGGGGCTCCCAAACTGGCCACCACACCAGAGTACTTGATTCCAATGCGCTCAGTAAGGCTCAAGATCTGTTAGGAATGCCCAGCGGACAACTGATGCTGACCGTCTGGGGACTAATAGTTTGAGAATCACAGACCGAGGGAAAAGTCTTCAGGATTTCGCTAGATATATGGTTCCCAGAAGACAGAAGTAACCGAGATGCGGTCTGCAGAGACAACAGAGGGAGTCTGGAAAGTTAGTTTCTAGCTCCTGCTCGCAAAATGACTGTACAGCTGATACACAGACACACCACTCAGTATCTCATAACTCACCCCAAAGATGCAGGGTCTGGAAAATTCAAAGACTTTTTATACAGAACAGAGAAAATGTTAAGTATCTACTATGAACCTTTAAATATATAACCCTCCCTTAAATCATCATCCTGAAATCAGTGTATATTGCCCAGATTTGCAATCACTGAACTATACAGTTTTTTAACCCAAAATAAACGACATATGGCAGGCAAACAAACCTATAAATAAAAAAGGTGCTCAGACTAAACACAGCAAACCATCTAAACACAAACCTAAAGTGAAATAACTGTCTTGCGATATTCTGCACACCAACTGCAAATTCAAGCATCTGTAACTGTGTCAAGGGCAGCACTGTTAGCATCATCTGACCGCCTGTAAGAAGCGCAAAATCTCTGATGACAGTGAAACCTACTGAATAGGCATCTTCCTCTTATCAAGGTCCCTATGTGATTGTGAGCACGTTAAAGGTTAAGAAGCACTGACATAAGTCATTGAGATTGTATCATTCATTCTCTACTGCTGTTGGTCAAATGGCATGGTACATTTAAAAGACTGAACAGTTTCTAAAAACTCTGACATAAAAGCAGAAAAAGAGAAGACAGACAGAAGAGAAATCAAGGAATTGGTCTGCATGAAGAGACCCACTGAAACAGTATTTCCAAACCAAAACTTCCATTTAAAATACTTTATGACTGCAACAGACTGCACGATTAACAAAGATCACCTAGTTCAAATCCCCTGCTTTCAGCTGAGTCAAGCGATGCTAAAAGATTAAAGCAAAATAGTTGTCAGTGGCACACTGGCGACTGAAAGCCAAGTCAAGTCCACTGCCTCCAATAACGAAATGCTCTTCCCAGTGGAAGAAGATATTTTAATTACATTTTCCTGGAGTAAACATATAGTTAATTATAAAGCAGCAGAACTATACATAACTTTCAAAGGACGAACGAAATGATATATCTGTGAAACACAGTGAAGGAAACCCAGCAAAAATATATCATAGTAGTTAATATGTCTCATTCTTTCCATTAAGAAAAGACTTTAAAAATTTGAGTTGGAAGGAGAAGAACCGGAAAGTGTCATACTTAACATGTGTTATAATTTTCAAAGAATGACATACGTATCCTTTAAGTGGCAGCATCTGTTTGATGAAGACATCGGGAGAACTGATTTTTAGAAATATTAAAAATTAGGCTTTGCTACCCAAGTTTTATTCAACAGCAATAAACAAATCTTTTTCACATAAGGCTAATTTTTTCAGTTTTCAACACAGAAGCAGTAACAGCCATAAGCAACATAAGTACTTGGTAAGTGATTATGGAAAAATTAAACCCTTCTGTCTTACCATCAAAGAAGCTCTTGGCTCTCAGATAACTGACACTGAGCCTAAGAACGGAAAGTTTGTCCAGCTTGTTAATAACATCTTGTGGGAAGGGCAGCAGGCTGGCCAGCCGGTCCAGTTCTGTATTCAGTCGGTCTCTATGCCTCTTTGAAGGATTCGATTTGATTCCTTCAGCTGGGACTGGCTTGACACTGAAAAACAAACAGAATTCTGTAAAATACATGAAAATCTAGAGAGCAAACATTTTTATCATGTTATAACATCTCAACTATTTTTCTAACAAAACATCTAAACCTACTGCAAGTTTATATAAATTTTTTTCCAAAATGCTTCTTTCACATCTTAATTAAGAAAAACAAGATAATAGGTAAACTCTTTTGTAATGTTTTATTAAAAACTATAAACCCATCACAGGAAAACGCCAAGTACCTCTTCCACACCTCATACATCTGTGGTACATGGTTCCCAGTTAACAAATCTACTAAGGTTTTTTTCTCCCTCAAACACAGCCATTGCTAGGGGGTAGAAAGAAATCTCCATAACTTATGTAAAATTATGCCTCCTTTGCTTTCTTTCACAAGAATCATCTTGGCATCATTTAGGTTGTAGATAAACAGAAATGACCTTAAATAAAAAGCTGTTTCTTCATCACCCTCAGCCTCCTGTATTAAACACTTTTCATCCTGACAGTGAGAACTTCTCAAAGCCATTCTTGCATCTCCACAGGGTCCTCCAGCCATCTAATGGGGTCCTCCAATATTAAGGCAAGAAAAATCTGACCTCAGTTATTAGTATTTATTGACCGACAAATATTCGAGGTTAGTTGCTTACCTGCAATTACTGGCAAATTTTATCTTTATGACATAATTTGTGTCTCAATTAGAAAATCCAATGAAATTCCATCATTTAGCATGATTTTCATCTGAGAGAAAAGATACTAATGGGTAGGAGTAGAACTTGAGTTCAGAAATGAGAAACTGAACTTCACACAAAGGCCTTACCCAGGATTTCATAACAGAAATCCATAAAAGTAAATTTACAGATCATCAGATACCCAATGTTAAAATATAGAGAAGATATTATTTTAAAAAAGTCATTTTTAGATCATGTCTCTGCACCCTTCCATTTACCAGAAAATACAAAGAATATTAAGAGCATTCTTAAGATGAAGACTTCTTCCTCCAGTTTTACTGGAGAAGACAAAGTATTTTTGATGACTCAAATTATAGTATTTTTAAAAGTATAAATTGGCTTGAGTATAATGCTATTAATTTGATTCAATCAAAACATTTCTAAATAGCATGCTTTCAGTGTTACATGAAGTAACATGAAGAAGTAATACTTTTTTTAAAGAAGTAATACTTCATGCAAGAATATGATAGAAAGCAATACGAAAATTCAGTGAATTTTTTACACTGTCCCTAATGGGTAATTTCTTCAGAACTTGTTTATTTCTTTTTGTTTCTGTTATAGTTCATGTCATTCCTACAAAAAAAATAAGAGTATGAAATTGGTAAAGTGGCATAGATACAAAGTAAGTCCTAGACACTTTCCTCCAGACTTTGTGCATGACTCCATACCTAGTCGAAACTGAAGACTCTCTCTCTAGCTATTTTCCCTAGTCACGTGTCAAATGAAACTCAAGTCACATCTAGTTACTGCATTTCTCCAATTAATCAACTCAATTTCAACTTTTACTTACAATGCGTGTCCACCCCATTGAATAATTTTCTACCAACCAATCACCTGTTAAATATTTGTTTGCACCTATTATGTCCCGGGCAGTCCCAGAAAACATTCTTCTCCTTTACACTGAGAGAGTGTTACAGGGGCTGAGGACAGTGAGCAACTGCTTGAAAAAAGATTTTTATACAAAAGGGGGTATATGAGCTGAACCTTGAAAGGTGAACAGGATTTCAGCAGGCGGCACAAGTGAGAAATGGTAAACAGTGAGAGGAACTATCTGAGAAGCTCAGGGTGCAAGAGAGAGACAGGGAAGCGGGTTAGGGCCAACTCCCTTCAACAATATTGACCACCCACCACGTGCCACACCCACAACACTGAGCTGTGAACAAAACAGACGAAAGCCCCTGTTCTCCCGAAGCTTACATTCCGATGGGAGGATCCAGAAATAACACAAATGAAGAAAGAAACAAATAAGCATATAACTTTCCAGGCTGGTGAGTGTTGAGAAGAAAAATAAAGCAAGATAAGGAAGCAAGGAGTGATGTGGTGCTGGTTTTGATCTGCAAGGAAGGTCTCTTGATGCGATGGTTTAGCACAGACAAGGATATAGTGAAGGAGTGAGCCATGTGGGCATCTGATGAAAAAATTCTTGAAAGAGGAGACAGCAGGTTTCCCCACAGAAATGGTATGAAGTTGGCCCTTGGTATCGGGAAGTCAGCTTCAGCTCTCAGCTGGGGTTTACATGACCAGTCTTGGGCTGCCCTAACTCTGGTGACGGAGGGGATGGGATGACAGCAGACCACAGTACAGCCAGTCCTCTTTTCTCAAACATAAATCTGTCACTCCTCTGATCCAAACCGCTCAGCAGCTCTGCACAGCCCACGTTCCTTGACCTAACAAACGAAACCCTCTCTTGATCTCTCTATGGCCCCGAACTCTTCCTCTGGTCTCTGATGCCCCAGGCAAAACCTTCCTTGCCTGTTATTCTCCAGAGCAAAGACAGGACGCAAGTCACCCATACGTACTCATGCTCTCATACACGTTACTCCCCAGTATCCCTGTGCTCTGTCACAGCAGCTTCAAAGTGCCGCTCAATTAGATCATGTTTGCTGTCTTCCCCGACCCACTCCTATGATTCCTCCCATCCGACTAGGCACTGTGTGCATCTTATGCGAGTGCCTTCGATAGCCATTCCACGAGGGAGTATTCTGGGCTGATAGCATTTCCCACAACTGAAAATAAAATCCAGTTGTGTGCTCTTGGGAGCTTTCCAGTAATGATTATAAAACACTGGGGAGAAGACAGTAACACAAACAATGAAGCAAGACAAGCTGCTAAGACACAGAAAGAAGTAACAGAACAGTCGGAGAAAGAGGTTCAGCGGTGCTTCTACACGTGATATTGCTGCCTGTCTAGTACTGGCTCTTTGCAGAAGTCAGGCCTGCACTAGCAGAAACTATTTCTTTACGCACTGCAAACTGTCCACAGTACTAATGTATTATTATGCACGTACTGGAATATTTAGCAGAAGATCAAGTTTCCTAAGTGCTATGCAACCTATATTGCATATACTTATGTGTTACTCTTGTTACGATGTTAACTTCATCATTTTGTATCTCCAATGTTCAGCATAGTACTCAACACAAAGAGGACTCTCAATTGATGGCTGCTGATCAGAAGAGTCCAGAAAGGAAACGACTGGAGCCTGTCCAAAAGGAGTGATTGTGGGGTAGTAAGGATGGCCTGGCTTGAGATTTTTTAACAGCACTTTGAATCCACCACAAAGCTCATATGTAGCCAGACTCAAATGGTCACTCAACCAGACTGACTTGCTGACTTCCTAGGTACAGGGAGTAACAGGAAAAAAAAAAAAAAAATTGGTGAGGAGAGGTCACAAATGACTGGGATTTGGAGCTCGGGATAACAACTACATTTTCTAATGGAAGGTATGCCAAACAGAGAGAAGGTACTCAAGGATAGACCTCAGTGATGTCAACATTTAGGTATAAAGTTGAGGAAAGGCAGTGGGCAAAAAGAGGACAGAGAAGAATCAATAAGGCAGACAGGAAAAGAATTAGGGTAGAATATTTTGCAGGTCACAGAACAAAGTCAGATGCACAAAGTTACTAAGGAAAGCCAGGGCTGAGAAGTACTGGACTTGGCATTTCAGATCCACTATTGTTAAAGCTGAAGGAATAGACCTGACAAACCTTTTCACTGATTTTGTGAGAAATAGTCACAACTATTTTGTGAAAATACTTCACCCTTGTCCAGGCCTATTTAAGATGCACCAAACAGTAAAAAGAGAGAGTAATTCTACATCAATCACACTTGACTTGAGTTATGCAAGTATTACTTCTGTATTCTCTTCAAACCTATGCCAAAACATACTGCCAACCATCTATTTAAACAAAAGGCTAACATTTGAAATAGAAATAAATGTCTCCAAAAGATTGGATTTGAGATATTTTGAATTCAGACATCTTCTGAGAGACGGTAGATGCTGATCATGTAAAGGAGTCAATTTATTATTTTTTTTTAAGCCTTAACCACAAAAATCTTGTCCCAACCTGTAAACCAAAACTGTTGTGAAAGCAAGCCTTCAGCTGACTGCATGCCATGCTTTGCTTTAGAAGCCGTGCGTGCCGTAAGTACTGGTGTAAAAGGCCCAATGGTATGTCCAATGCCAGCTAGCATGCTCCTTGTAAAGCCTTTTTAACATCCCGAGCTAAACTGTCTCTTAGGCTCATAATTTGTGCTCAGTATTTGAAACACAGTTAAAAAACATAAGGACCCAGTTTAACCATAAAGTACTGTAATCGTAGATGTTCATATTTTTATGTGACATTTACCATAAAACCTCAAAATGACATGCAAAGACTGTTTCAGTAATCCTATGAGATTTAGGTGACATTTTCTAACGGAGATTACCTATCACAGGACTGAGTCTGCTCTATCAGCTTTTTCCTGTGGATGATTTAATCTACTCTCACTGCTTCAAGCTACTTACCAATAACTTGTTTATTTCCAGTCTCTGTACCTGAATGTCCTCAAGTTCATGTTTTTCAGAACTCTGAGCACCCCTTCTCTGCATCTACAACGGTATGACTCTCATTCCAATAGCTAGGATATTGAAGTATTTCTCGATAAATCTGTCTACCATATCCCATTAAGCCCAGCTCCAAACACATTCATTCTTCATTTCCTCCCTATGGCTTCAGTGCATACTTATTTATCTCTAAATGTGGAATATCTACCATCATAAATTATATGCCTAATGTGATACTGGAGAGGGCAATCTATGACATGAATAAAGTCAGATTTCACATTAAGCTCAATACAGCTGGGTATCTACTTCCCTATGTGAGGCAAAAAAGGTCTACAAAAACTTCTGAGCATTCTGACTGGCAGTTCCTTGTACGGAGTCTTAGTTTCTCCGTTACTCTCCTGATCCCACTCTGTGGCAATGATGGCTTCTTCCCTTTCCTGCTTCTGCTATGCTCAAGGAGCAGTGATAAGGTACAAACAGCATGTAATCTTTAGCACAAGACTTTCACAATGAAAGCCAGAACATGAAATACGCCCTGGAAACCACTGTTACTTCCAAAATCCTAAAAGAAAAAAAAAAAAAAATGTAAGGATGATCCCTTTAGCCTCTTCTGTTTTGAATATGCACTTTTTTCTAAGTCTTTTCCTTGGAACCCATATAGAATACATCTACCATATGCAAAGCACTAAAACATGAAAAATTTTAAGTGGTGGGCAATTGTTAAATTAATAAATAGTCTCAGATATCTACTATGTGCATGGTACTAGGAGGCTCTAGTTGCTACAAAGACAAAGAAAAGACACCTATCTTTTCAGAGCTTTTCTTTCTTACTAGGAGAAGATGCACTCTGTAACATGGCAAAAATCAAACATAATGTATTGCTCAATAATGTAGGTGCCTTAAAAGTTATGTTGGAGAATTAAGGAAGGTAAGATTCAGCTATAGGTAGAATAAAGGGGGAAGGTTTCATGGAGATGTGGCTTCTCAATCAGGTCTTAAGAGATACGTAAATCGCTTCCAGTTCCATGATGGCTGAGTACATGGCTTTCTGCAACTATCCTTCTCTTCCAGAAAACCATGCCAAACAAGGAAATCAGAGACAGAAACACAAAATCTGTCTTGGATAAAGCAAAGACATAGCTAAACCCAGATGTAAACACAGATATAAACAATAGGAAGATGAAAAATAGGTAAACAATGAAATCGATGACAATGGAGAACAGAAAGGAAATGTAATCAGAGTGTATCACTTAACTCAGCAGTATACAATATATACGGTTTAAAAAATAATGAAACACTGCAAGTGAATTGAATCCAAAATTGTGATAAAACTTATATTGGGAGGATGAAGAACAGATTAAATAGCATTGATAACCATAACTATCACAATAAAAGATCATCAGATAATGCTTAGTATGCCAAACTTAACATTATACATGTATTTTTTACTTCTTAATGTACATATGTTGTTTAAAATGAATACTTTTCAAAACAGTATTTCATTAAAAATAAGGTAAAAGAGCGAACTGAAAAACATAAGACAAAGAAAACTAGTATGTAAAGGACATCTCTAATAGAAAAATCTGCAAACATACTATTATTCCACACATACAATCTCAACATAGAAGTTCAACTGCCCACCCCATCTTTTTTGCCTATGAAGTTGACAATGAATATTTGCAAAGCAAAAATGCAAGGATATAGGCTCCCCTACAGACCACCAATAGGAATATAACTTTTTTGGTAATCTGACGGTATGTTTCAGAGCATAATATCTGGCTCAACCTTAAAATTACATCATACTTTTGTACCCTAAATTTCCACTTATAGGAATTTTTCCCAAAGGAATGAACTAAAACTTCATACAGAAATTCACAAAACTCAAGGATATTCTTTGAAGTACTACTTGAAGTATTGAAAGATTAGAAAGAAAAAATTTCTGCCTCAAAATAAATTACAGAACATTAGCAGAAGGGACTACTCTGCTGCCACTGAAAACAATGTTTTGCAGGAGGTGAGGCTGGTAGTAGCTCAATGAAAATAGAAGGAAAGGAACCAAGAAGGCAGGGCGTGAAAGTACATATGGAGTGAAACAAGCATACCATCAGGTAGGGGCAATGTTGAATAATTTATTTCAGAACACTATTCGAGAAAAAACATTGAGCATTATAAGGAAATCTCCATATATGGGTGTACCATACACATCACTGAACATATTCACCTGGACAATATTGTGAAGTTGGAACAAACACAAGCTTTGGAGCCAAAAGATCTAGAATCTGATATTCCAACTCAGCCTTTCATTTACTACCTAACAACTCTGAATCTGAACCTTAGGTTCCTATAGAGGAAACTGAAATAATAATAAAACCTTTTCATAGTACTACTATAAAAATGAAATAAAATGATGTCTGCAGAGCACTGTGCATGCCTGTGTCACAGTAAACACTAACAAAGAGTAGTTTTTTGTTACATTAAACCAGTATGCAAAAAAAAAATCAATTTTAAAAGAAGCATAGAAATAGAAAGGTACTGGTGTCAAAGATCTGATGGTATTAACTTCTAAGCAACTGTCTTAATTATGTGCATCAATAAGCACGTACTATGTTAAGTTTTTCACTAGTGGAGTACCACATGTCATCACCCACAATTGAGAACATATTCGTAGACTGCCTCTTACTGTTTCACAGGAGAAATGGTCATTCTGTGACAGTGTAGGCTAAAAGTATTTACGAATGAAATTTAAGAGTTTCTGTTTCATCTCTATCATTAGCAGCCTTTACAGATTATAAAACACTTTTCTCCTGCTAATTTTAGTTGTGAGAGTGGCAGTGTAGGTGTGGACTGCCCTGCCTTATTGATCAATCACTTGCTCGGATCAACAAAAGCAAGGAAACCAGACTGCACCTTTTAGTTTAGAACTAGTGTTTTTCAACCTATATCTCACTGTTTCCTCTTTTCATCATTTATTTTGAATAGATTGCTGCTGCTGCTGCTGCTGCTGCTGCTGCTACTAAGTCACTTCAGTCATGTCCGACTCTGTGCGACCCCCTACACGGCAGCCCACCAGGCTCCTCTGTCCCTGGGATTCTCCAGGCAAGAACACTGGAGTGGGTTGCCATTTCCTTCTCCAATGCATGCTAAGTCGCTTCAGTCACGTCCAACTCTGTGTGACCCTATGCACAGCAGCCCACCAAGCTCCTCTGTCCACAGGATTCTCTAGGCAAGAATACAGGAGTGGATTGCCATTTCCTTCTCCTTTAACAGGTTACCTATAGCTAATCACTTTCATTCATTTATTTCATAGTTCCAACATCTAAGAGCCTCTACAGCCACTATGTGTAAACTATCTGAAGGAAACTACTTGAATGAAAAACAACAGTGGAGAAATAAGTATATAACTAAAAAGACTTTTTTTTAAAAGCTACTTAGGTAATTGTATCATAGTACACTTATAACTAACATTTTCAAGAAAACATTGCAAAATTTTATTCAACTAAGTAGGCATCAATACAACTGAGATTCATTTAGTTTAGATAGAATGAATAGCAATTTCGTAAACACAGCAAGGAAGACACTGCTTTTCTATTACTGTTATTAGTGTGTTACCAAAGTTAAAGGGTCACCTAAAGGCTGAGAGTTATTTCTAATTCTGACACTTCATGATAGCTGGTTTGATCATCACTACTGTTGGTATCATTTTCAGGTGTAGATTTTATTTAATCAACACCTATTATTTGCCAACATTCAGCACTAATTTTCTGCAGAAATGGTAAACTGAAGTACCACTAAAACTTTTTATGTATTAATAAAGCTTAAAAACTACAAAAACACATCCAAAGTTATTTTCATTGGTGGGGGGGAATTCAGACTCCAATTCAGTACTGTGTTTTTCATCCATCTTCATGATGCAAAGTAATTAAAGAAATGAATAACAGGTCCTTCACCACCAAAGAAAAATATTGATAAAAGAAGAGGAGGGTTTAAGTAAAAAGATTGCTTTTTCTTAATTTAAGGTTTTGGTTGTTTTTTTTTTTTTGGAGCAGGGTTATTTTAAGGAACATTTAAGGAAACAGAGTAGAACCTATTCCTAAGATATCTTTGAAAATCTCTTTAGGAACATAGATTGGATTCAGGGCTGCTTCAGGTCCTTTAATTTTCTACCCTTCATTACCCTAAAAAGAAAGGAAACATTTATTGAGTGTCTACTATGCACAAGATACTTTAGTAGGATTAAACTGAACACGTTTAAAATCATTTTGTACTATCAATAATGATAACTTTGAATGTTGGACTTCACCACTAGGGGGAGTTTATCTTGTTTAATAAATACCATCGAAGACAGGGAGATTTTCAGGTTAAAATGATGTCACCCATTTGATTCCAAAATTTTATAGAATTCTGTATTTAATGGTCATTTTATTAATAGTTCTATGATTATGTTACAACGTATTTTCTTCTAAGTAAAATACAGAGGCTCACAAGGTCAAAGTTAAACAGATCTTAATATCATTTTCAGCTCAAACAAGATGAATTTTTCAGACAATATACCAACATATTAGAGTGTCTATTAGTTATAAACTAGTAATTTAACTTAAAAAACATTAAAATACTGGGTTTATGGCTCCATTCTTAAAATGGACTCTAACTGCATTTTAAGTTCATCATTTTTCATTCAGTTAAAAACAATTTATGAACAACTTCCCGTCATTCTGTAAATGTCAGCACTAGGCTTTTCTTATGCAGCAGTGACATTTTAAGGCGTTCGTAGGATTAGAAGCCATGCATGATGCTCAGTAAAGATCTGATAAACATCTCTACTAACTAAATAAAATAAGGGTGAATGTGGAAATACTTTGGTTGTATTATAGGAGATATTAAACACAAATATATTAAAGTCTTAGAAAGCATATTTAATTGCTAATAATAAAAGGTACATCCTTAAAAAAAAGAAAATGTGCAATAATATATTAAAAGGGAAAATCTTTAATAAAATGTTAACAAGAAGCCCCAAATGTTAAACTTTAAAATGAATACAAAAATTAAAGCATTTCATTGAAGTCACCTAGGTCCTGTGTAACATACTTCCTGAAATGCAATAACTTACAAATTCTCAGGTTTTCTAACTATACAAATAAAACCTATGATATACATATATATATTATACATTATGTCAAGTGTACTGTTGTATTAACTAAAATACACAGAGGTGTCTGTGATGCCTTTCAATTTTAAATAACCATCAAGGACCAAGTCAAATTAGACAAGCACATTTTTTATAAGAAACCATTCTATAAAACCCAAGTATTGTAAACCAATGTCAACAGAATTGCCAAGACAAAAACTGCTGACTTGACAGTATTCCTAATGTCAACACGCTGCAGGATAAGTCTTCCAAATTTTAATCAGTCTATTTATAGATGAATATCCTCTGTTGATGCCAAGTCTAAATCTGAAGGACTGCAATCACTGAAATTCTAAAAGGAAATTAAAACCCCAGAATACTGAAACCTTTAAACTGGTCTTTAATATTAATTTTAAACTGCTATTTTTCTGGTTTGGATTAGTGACCTAAATTTAGTCTTAAGCCACATGCACACTTCTGATTTGTTCTGAGTAACCGTTTAAAGTGTTCTTAAAATTGTTTATGAAAGTTTGAAAAATGTGAAGTAAAATAACTCAAGGATAATAATTAGGAATAAACACATGAACATTGCCAACTCGCAAAAGTAAATCTGTGTTAAGCATGGATTTTTCTTTTTTTTTTTCTGAAAAAAATTAAAGTATTTGCCATAATCACATAAATATCCCACCAAAACAAACAAACCTAAGTTTGTACTTTATCAGAATTGACCAAACTTTGAAGTAGAGGGAAAAGGGAATTAAGAGAATGATGCTAAGAATGAAAATGTCTGTTTCAATAATTCCATCTCCAAATCATTTGCAGACCCTAAAACCACTTCCAAAGTGATAAATCTCCCCCAAAAGATGACTTAAAATACAAATCTTCTACTGTATCCTGGCTACTACACTCACTCAAAGCTGCTATCACCTCTGTACATTTTATTGATATGTTCACGCTGAGCGCTACAAAAATTACTGCCAAATAAGTAAATAAGAGTATAACAGAAGGCCAGTTTCAGGGAACCAAAAAATACCTTCAGAGGCACTCAGCCCCTTTCTTGCACACAGCACGTGTTTAGCTATTTAAAGCATCTCGCCCTACCAGGAGTAAGAATGGTGACCGTCCTCTAACCTAACAGAGGAGGATATTAAATGTGAAAGGGGATTTCAAGACGGGCTTAGGTTAACTAATCCACCAGCCCCACAGGGCAGAGGAGAGCTGTCAACAAATTAGGACCACAGCACAGTGAACAGCGCTGCAAATGGCTGGAGGTGTGAAAGGGTGCTCTGGAGAAGGGGTTGGGGGGGGCAGAGAACGGGGGGCACAATTTTTAAAATGCAATCATTAATCACGGAAAAATCCAAGGCCTGGGGTTCTCGACCGGCCTCCAGATTTCGATTCCACAGAGTGCACAGGGAAGGGACCTAATCCCCCGGCCTCGGGGATTTGGGGGCGGGGGGCGGCAGTGTCCCGCGCCTGAGCGCCCACCTCCCCACCGCACAGAGGACAGGCTCCGGAGACTCACGTTTTCTGCACCGGCTTCCGCCGCTTACGACTGGCGTAGGTGATGTTAGCGCTGCTGCTGTTCATGGTGCCTGGCTGGCTGCGGCTCCTCCCGGGCGCGGACGGCCCTGTCCCCCGGACCCGGCGGCAACTGGGACGGGGTTCCACTTAACCGCGGCTGCTCCACCTGCGCCCTCCCGGGGCGATGGCGGAGACACAGCACCCCAGGAGCCGCAGGGCTTCTGCAGCCCGGCACGTCCAGGTGCGCGGCCCGGGCCTGGCGCCGGGGGGCGAGGGGCGGAGACCGGGGAGGCTGGAGGCGCAGGTGCCGTCTGTACCAGCTGAGGCGGCGCCGCGCTGCCCGCAGGTGAGGCGGCGCGAATGGAGGAGGAGCCTGGGCTGTCTGTTTGAAATCCCGGCCTGGGTCGCTCGCTGTGGCGGCGCGCCCCGTGACCGTCGCTGCGGCCCCTTGGGTGAGGGAGGCGCCGCCGCGCTGCGCTGCTCCCGGGATTTCCCCGATCCCGGGTGCTTCCCGCCTGCGGAGCTCGGACTCCGGCCGCCGCTACGGGTGCCACCAGCTTCCGCTCGGCTATGCGGCTACCTCTGGTCTGAGCCGGTGGTCCCAGTCACGCTTTCAGAACCTAGCGTCAAGTGGACTCGCCCTGCGATGCCTCCCGCTGCTGCTTGCACCGGCTGAATAGCAGAAGCGCCCCCGACCCCTCTCCAGCCCCGCCCCGCCCCTCGTAGCCCCGCCCCATCCTACTTGGCCCCGCCCTTCACTATATTTCCCTTGAGGGCCCCACCCTCCCGGCACGTGATGACGTAAGGCGTAATGACCCCCACCCTCTCCAGTAGCCATCTTCTTGAGGTCAAGGGGAGGAATCTGTGGACACATTTCCAGTCCATAAAGACATGTGACGACAAATTATGTGTAGCCAAAGTCTTTGTAATCAGACAACCTCAAGGAAAGAAATGCCAAGTAGTGAGCTTAAATTCACCTTTGCAAGAGACAGTGAGTCAGCTAACTTTTGGCTAAGCATTACAGTGAGCTGGCAGATAACCTGTCGAACTATGAATCTTCCTAGAGGAGAAGGCTTCAGGAGGCCACATCTGAGTTGAACTTGAAGGCTAGGCATTTTTCTTGTCTTTTTGTTTTGAGTTTGATTTTTGTCTCCGTACAAGACAGTATAGTATCTTTTCCCCAGTCAGAATAGCTGTTAAACTACAGTCAGATTTCAGGAAGGTGGGAAGGCAGGCAGCAGGAGGCATTTGCGAATAAGCAGTCTGGAATAGCTGGAGAGAGAGAAGCTGGAAGTGCAATCCAGGAATCTAGGGTCAAATCATAAAGCCTGATCGAGTCCACATTTTATTCTGCAGTCAGTGGAAACCTTTGAAGGATCCACAGCAGGCAAGAGACATTCTAGTGTTTTGGAAGTTTTCAATGACAGTGCAAGCTGGATTACAGGAGAAAAAGACTGGATGCAGAGAGTAGTTAGAGTTGTTGAAGTAGTCCAGGTGAAAGTCCAGGGAAGTGACAGTGGGATGGAGGGGAGAAAGAGCAGATAATAAGGACATAGACAAGAGAGAGCAATCTCAAGTACCTCCAACATTTCTGACTCCTCCTGTGCCTTTACCCAGAAAAGTAAACACAGGAGTGTGTTTTGCTTGTCAGGAGAAGGGCAATCAGACTAAGAAGTCTAGATGAAATCTTGCACCATGTCCATTCCTACATTTCAAAATGTCATCAAGCCATTTCCATCCGGTGAGTTTGTTACCTCACATTCAGAACATCAATAAATTGAACATTGTTTTCTTTAGCTGAAACCTCACTGTCATATACTCAACCATTATCCTATCAACCCTATGAAATATCTTCAACTCTTCTACAACTTACATCTAAATATTCCAACAAATACTATTAAATTTTGTGTATTGCAACATCCCTAATTCATCTTCTGCCACGTTATTCTTCAATAATAACACAAAAAATGCCCAACTCAAATGCTTTATCATTTGAGATTCCTATCCAAATATGGTGTGCTTCCCTCCTAGCTCAGTTGGTATAGAATCTTCCTGCAAGGAGGGAGACCTGGGTTTGACTCCTGGGTGGGGAAGACCCCCTGAAGAAGGAAATGGCAACTCACTCCTGTATTCTTGCCTGGAAAATCGCATGGACAGAGGAGCCTGGTGGGCCACAGTCCATGGGGTCACACAGAGTCGGACACAACTTAGCGACTAAACCACCACCATGCTCTCAAGGGATATTGGAATGGAGAAGCACATGATTAAGTATGGTCTCCTCGTAGAGAAAGTTGACATAGTCATTGAGACAATGGTAGCTTTCCCAAAATCATGATGGTGGAGTTGAGGTCTGACGGATAAAGTCTTAGAAGAAAAGAGGGGAAGACACTGCAAGTCAATGAAACAGTACAAGCAACATCCCATTAGTGGAAGGAGCCTGGCAAATTGTATGAGGGACTAAAGCAAGTGCAAGATGAGCAGGGGAGAGAGGCATGAATGATCAAATTTATTCTTCAAAATATCACCATATCCTCAGGGTGTAAAAGAGGTAGGAGCAGAATGCAATGGAAATGATATTCCATGGGAAGCCATTTACAGTAGCCCAGCCAACAGATGGTAATTATTGATACAGGGTGGAGGTGATAATGTAGATGGAAAAAAGCAAATAGGTTCCATAGAATTCAAGGAGGTCCTAAAAGATGGAATGGATGGATATGTGACACTGAAGGAAGATGTGTCAAAAACAGTTTTTTGCACTATGCATCAGGCTATGTGAAGATGGCAGGTAATGGTGGGAAACTATTACCCACTCCAGTATTCTTGCCTAGAGAATCCTGCAGACAGAGGAGCCTGGTGGGCTGCTGTCCATGGGGTTGCACAGAGTCGGACAAAACTGAAGTGACTTAGCATGCATGCATGCATTGGAGAAGGAAATGGCAACCCACTCCAGTGTTCTTGCCTGGAGAATCCCAGGGACGGGGGAGCCTGGTGGGCTGCTGTCTATGGGGTCACAGAGTTGGACACTACTGAATCGACTTAGTAGCAGCAGCACTTATAGTTGAGGTAGCTCTGAGCTATCTAAGGTGTGTCAAGTAGCCCACAGGATATATAGGTTTGTAACTCAAAAATGTATGAGCTGGAGATATCAATTCAGAAGTCATCTGCATTTAAGTGACAAGAGATTACGTGGACTGTCGGGTGTGGATATATGATAGAAAAGGAAGACAGGACTCAAAGGAACTTTAGTTTGTAATATCTAGTAACTGCATAGAAGATGATGGTCTTGTAAAACTGTCTGAAAGAGAGTTTCCAGAATGTTAGCAGGAGAATAAAAGACTGTCTTGTTGGAGGACAAAGTGGAAAAATGTTGGAGTGGTTCACAGAACTGTATGCTGTTGGGAGGTTCAAATAAGACGAGAACTGAAAATGTCCTTTGTGGCTTCCTACCATGGGGTAATTTTGTGACTTTAGCGAACACTGTTGGTGGGCTAATGGACCTACAAATTAGATGGAAGGGGAACAGAACTGAATTGGAGATGAAGTGATATCAGCAAACACAGACAATTCTTCAAAAAAAAAGTCTGTGACAGAGACCTAGGACGGCAGCTAGGGGGAGTAAAGGGTTAAATTAGGCCCCCTCCTTTTTTTTTAAGTGGGTGATATTTAAACAGATGAGAAAGAGATGAGAGAAAGATTGAAATTGACTATGTTAAAAAGACGAAAAACTCTAAGATTAGATGCTGAAAATAATGAAGGAAAGAACACTAAAGCAGAAGAGGGGAGTGAGGATTATTACTGTAGTTTAAACAATAGCAGAAACAGCTCCTCTAGTGCTAACTCTTTAGAGTGGTTCACAATGAGGTTATAAGAAATGCAGTCTCTGGGTGTCCTTACTGACTCAAAATCTGAATCTAACAAGATCTCCCAGGTAACTGAAATGTACATAAAGTTTAAGAAAGATTAATCTACAGAAGCTGGGGGACAGAAGGGTGGTGGGTGAGATAGAATAGGCTGGTAATTTTGGATCAGAAAGATAAAGAAGGTGTGATGAGGAGGGATTTCTAGCATGACCTACAAAAGTACAGGTGTGTTTTGTGGTTGATAGTTTATGTGTTTTGTTTTGTTTTAATTTTATAAGACTATAAGGTAAAAGTGATCCAGGATGTGGCAATAGGGCACTATGTGGACATCAACTCTATATCTTGGATATGTGATGAGAGAAAATAAACAGATACTATTTTGGAGATGATAGCTTTGGGGAGGGCTAGCTTTTAGTTTAAGGGAAAAGATGAAACAAGGTCCCAAAGAAGACAGTGCATACAGGGGACTTTGCTGTTTACGGATTAGCAATTCCAGGTGCACAAGATCAACCATCTTTATCTTACCTTCTCTTTTATTTCCCCATCTCTGTATTTTTACCCATAGTCATTCTGCCTAAAAATGTATAATCAAATAATCTCTTTGTCTAAAAACTTTAAGGGTGAGAAATGCATAACAAAATATAATTTACCAATACTATATCTTAAAGCACTTTTCAGAAAACAGATATACTGAATGCACAAAATCCATGAATCAATCTTAATTTGCTATTTTTTTTAAAAGTCCACCTTTTTTTTTTTTAAGTTGTTATAGTTATTTAATGCAATTGTTCACTATCTTACTTTGTCCTACACCTATATCCTTACTTTCTGTTCACTTTAGGATTCTGTTTGACTTTAGTAGTTGATTCTTATACCAGGATGAAAATAGAATATTAATAAGATTTTCAGAATTCATTTCAATAGTGACATCATACTCTTCCCTTAAAATTTGTGCTTAATATGTCAGTAAAATCAGGCTTTGGAGTAGAGTATCATTAAAAAAAATAAGCTGCCATTTTCTAGAGACTATCACTTTTCTACTTCTGATATCACTACTGTAGAACGTTTCTCAAAGTGTGGTCTGGACCTTTGATAAGATTTTGAAGTTTTGTATATGAGCAACTTTTATGAAGTAATATAACTTTTTCTACCACAGAGCTAAATATAGATCGACAGAATAGGATAGAAAGTCAGGTACACCATGTACCTATGGGAACCATATCTATGACAAAGCAGGCAAGAATATACAAATGGGGAAAGACAATCTCTTCAATAAGTGGTTCTGGGAAAACTAGGCAACTGCATGTAAAAGAATGAAATTAGAACTTCCCTAATGGTCCAGTGGTTAAGAATCCGTCTGCCAATGCAGGGGACACAGGTTCAGCCCCTAGTCCGGGAAGGTTCCACAGACGGTCCAAGGCAGGACAGCTAAGCCCATGCACCACAACTACTGTGCTCCCAGTCTAGAGCCTGCGCTCCACAGAACAGAAGCCACTGTGTTGGGAGGCCCGCTCAACGCAACTAGAGAGCAGCCTCTGCTCACAGAAACTAGAGAAAGCCCACGTGTGGCAACAAAGCACCTAGCACAGCCAAAAATAAAGTTTTTTTAAAAAGAATGAAATTAGAACATTCTCTAATACCATACACAAAAATAACTCAAAATGGATTAGAGACCTAAATGTAAGACCAAATACTATAAAACTCTTAGAGGACAACACGGGCAGAACATTCTCTGACATAAACCACAGCAGATATTTTTGATTCATCTTCTAAGAGTAATGAAAATAAAACAAAAACAAACAAATGGGACCTAACTAGACTTAAAAGCTTTTGCACAGCAAATGAAGCCATAAACAAAAATGAAAAGACAACCCACGGAATGGGAAAAAATATTTGCAAATGAAGCAACTGACAAGAGATTAATCACTCAAGTATACAAATCATGCATGCAGCTCAATATCAAAAAACAAACAACCCCATTAAAAAATGGGCAAAAGATCTAGACATTTCTCCAAAGAAGACATGCGGATGGCCAAGAGGCATATGAAAAAGCAGTCAGCATCACTAAGTGTTGCGTGCATGCTAAGTCCCTACAGTTGTGCCTGACTCTTTGCAACCCCATGGACTGTAGCCCACCAGGTTCCTCTGTCCATGGGATTCTCCAGGCAAGAATACGGGGGTGGGTTGCCATGCCCTCCTCCAGGGGATCTTCCCAACGCAGGGATTGAACCCCCATCTTTATGTCTCCTGCACTGGCAGGTGGGTTCTTTACCACTAGCGCCACCTGGGAATCCCCACTAATTATTAGAGAAATGCAAACCAACACTAGAATGAGGTATCACATCAAACCACTCAGAATAGCCATTATCAGACAGAGAACTCTACTCAATAGGCTGTAATGGCCTATATGGAAAAAAAAAATGTGAAAAGAGTGGATATATATATATATGATTCACTTTACTGTACACCTGAGATCAACAGTGTAAATCAACTATACTCCAATAAAAAATAATTTAATAATAAAATAAAACCACACTTTGCAAAAAAAAAGAAATTTTCTTGTAAAATTATTTTGCCTGTAAGAGTGTATGAATATTTGACTGTCTTATCCAAAGCAAGGTTATGTTTTTACTTAGTTTAGATGAGATTAGTTTCTGAGGTTCCCAATGTAGCTATATGTATATGGGTTCCTTTTCACTGATAAATATTATGAGAAAAAGAAAGTTTTAGGAATGCTATTATAAAAAAGCAGCTGTTTTAGAATTAATAATTGAATGCTAACCGTATTCTGTCAGAGTATGTGCACTTATTCATTTCATCTGGCAAGGTTTTAGCTCCTAGAATATACTGGACTGTGGGATACAGTGCTGATACCAGACATATTCCTAGCCTCTTAGAACTTAATTCTAACTAGAGAGAGAAGAATTCATTAAGTAGTT
Source organism: Budorcas taxicolor (assembly GCF_023091745.1). Lineage (NCBI taxonomy): Eukaryota > Metazoa > Chordata > Mammalia > Artiodactyla > Bovidae > Budorcas > Budorcas taxicolor. The sequence continues at coordinate 27,783,384 of NC_068913.1, read as the reverse complement.
ATACAAATAAATGTATGTATAATTGCTGCTCTGAGAGGTGGTATGAAATGACTACTCTGAATAGGTTAATTTGACTTGCTTAAGGGAGGCTGCCCTTAGGAAGTATGAGCCGAACTGTGAGGCAAAGGTAAACGTTTTGTAGGTGACATGGGGAGGGGAGGTGTGCCCCATGCAGACATTTATTACTATTTTTACCTTCTCTTTAGTCCTGCAGCTTCTTAGCCCAGGGCTTCAGAGTGATCTATTTCACTTATTCTCTGTTTCTACATCTCAGATCACATATTGTTAGTTACATTAAATATTTAAGAGAGTATAGCCCATCCTTCACAAACTGTGTACTGAGGCACCCCAAGGGCATCACACAAAGTCAAAGAGGCACCCTCATGGGATATTTAAAATTTTCAAGGCCAACAAAGTGACATCAGCTTGACAGTATGCAAGACACTACCTTCAATTAGCTTAGAACTTTAATGTGAAACTGTACTCAGTCCTTTTGATTACATCTTAGGAGACAGTTTTGTAAGCTGCTGTTGTAACACTCAGGAACCGTGGGAAAACGACTGTGGAACAGGAAACGAAGGTATGGTTTCCTATTCAATTCAAAGTTTTCAGAAAGATGTAAAGTACCCAACAAACGTGCACATACTGTTAACAATATAACAACATTTTTTTTTAATGTATGTGCATTATTTTGTGAAATAGCAACTAAGTAGTTATGACAGATATACATAATAAGTTCAGACCTAACTACTTAATAAATGGAATTGTTATTAATAGGTATTTCTTTTAGCCTCCATAACATGAAAAAATTTCTGAGACACTAAGAGAGCCATGAACTGGGAAAATTCGGGAATCTCTGGCATAGCTAAATCTTTCATTAACCTGAGAAACCTCAGGGCCAACAAGATAAGTGGCCTGCGAATCAGCCAAGAATTCAGGTCTCGTGACCTCTATTCCAGTCAAAAAATATATTTTATCTCACTGTGAACTAACTTGATTCATTTCTTAAAAAATAATCTGGTTACAAATTGCCTGCCCTGACTCTAACACAAAAGAACAGATATAAACATCTAAGGGCTATTTCTAAACGCTTACTGCCCTCTTCCCTTGCTTGGATATTCTACACAACGTCGTAATCAGAAGCAAGAAAAAAGTAACACCTTTTTGGTTAATGCTAACCTGAACACTGATAAGAAAACGAAAATGATACGTAGGAATAATCTGTTATTCATCAAAATTATTTCTATTTACTTAGGAATAATGCTTTGTTGTCAGGAATGTTAAGATTTTTTGAAAAAATGTTATCTGTAAAAATATTAACATGTATTAGGTTCAGATTTTGCGTTTTGCTTGCTGGGTCTTTTATTCTTATGAATGTAAAACTTGATTATGAACAAGTTATGAAGTTTTATATTTTACAGGCCAAGACTCATGTCTGACATTAAATTTGCTCGAGCCCCTGATATTCCAGGAAACAGACGGCAGATAAGCGAAAGAAGACTCCAGTGAAATTTCTGCACTTCTCTGGTTTGGGAACAAACTTAAAAGCCAATGTCCCCATTTTGCAGCATCCACAGACTGAAGAATGTATGTGTACAGTAGTTACTCGTGCCTTTTGAGAATTTAGCTGCTTTAAGCTAATATCAAATTATTCATTTTGCTGTATCCACTAGCTACTTACATATACTAAACTGCTAGTAGCTTCCATTACCTTACAAATATTTTTCATTTGTTCTTATACTGTACATTTGAAATTTCTTCTTTATACACTCTTTTGCTTATACTGCCTGACTTGCACAAAACTGTACAATGCATCAGGAGTCAGCATTTATATGTGTAAGAGGTATACTAAACTAATTGCTTTAAAAAAATCTTTTGGGAAAAATGTTAACTTGCACCCCAAGTAAAATCTTCTCACATTAATGCTATGCAATGATATGAGGGTTCATAGAAACTTCCTAAAGCAAAGTCTATAGCAAGCATCAGAAACATTTGCCATTACTGGACTGGTAAGTAGATACTGATAAAGGAGATCTGGTTACATAATTAATCAAAGGGGATGTCGCTGAGGGTGGAGTGTCCTGAGTATCAGTGGGTTCTCCACCCTTCCCTCCTAAGGCAGGGTGAAAGAATTTCCCTTGTAAAACTTTAAACTTTCGTTGAGCTTCTTTCCTGCCTGAACCTAGATCGAGTTGCCATCTGCCTTTATAGTGACAAGGAGTCTTGAAGGGAATAGGTTATAAGGATTCAATTTATTTCCAGCTTTTGGATACATCTTACTCTTTACATCCCTGCTTTAGTTGAATCCATTCTGGTTATCTGGGTCTATAAATAATAACATAAAGCAAATGGGTTTCAGAAAAAAAAGCATGGAAATCAGTAACTGGTTTGGAGTACATTGGTATTTAATGAAATGCTAACTGGTTACTTTATAATGTAAACAATTCTTATCTAAATTCTTCAGGAAATAGGACTTTAAAAATATTTATTAGATACTGTGTCTTTCTATATTTCCTCATTTAAACTAAGATTTTTGTGATCTCAGATTTATGTCATTTTTTTGCATGATTCTTTGAAGCAAAGCACCGCTACCACCACCACCACCAAAACATACACCTGCGTTAGTAAAAATACCAATCTAAATCCAGCTGGAGTGTTTTGACAGTATTTAAAAAGCATATGAAAAATTGAAAATGCAAACTTCGACTCATTTTTCCTTGACTAACTCAGAGTTGAACGCTAACTTTGCAAGAACTAGGTTTTCTATGTAGTACCATGAATTTAACCCCTTCTTTTAACTGCAACACAGTATAATTAATAAACCTAAACAGAGATGTCTAAATAGACATTATCTAGTAATTGACATTTTAATGTATAGAAGTGTCTGTACCTCAATCATTAAATGTGCATATAAAAAAATGTTCCCAAAGTTGATTTAAAAAAGCATGTGGAATGAAAGTTGTGATTATATTTATATTAATGAGATATTAGAGATACATTAAAATTTTTCCATGTATCCAAATACTTTATTTGTATATTCCATATTTTAAATTTTAATATTGAAGTATACACTTTGGAAGATTTCTCAAAGTGGAGTTTCAGCCTTCTGTTTTTCTTTTATGCATAATTAAAATTCAAGAGAATTTAGCATCCCAAGTTTTTTCCTTTTAAATGTTTTCCTTGCACTGTTAGCAGAAAATGCAAACAAATAAAGATAAGGGACAAATATTGCCAGATTGGCCGTTTTACCCAGTAGAAAGAAAGCCACTAATGTACTTTAATGATGTCCTTTCCCCCATTTTAATAAGAAGGTTTGTGTTGTTCTGACATTAAATGGATTAAGCAGCAAGCCTGCTGAGAAAAATACTCGAAGGTATTAAACCCTTGCAGTGTTGGTTTAACTGTAAGTACTGTAAAATAAGATTAAGTCTGAGTTTGGAAGAAGAACTAGATTTGACATAAGACTAAAAGGTAACAATATTCACAGATGCCTGAATTAATGCTTCATTGAAAAATATAATTAGCACAAGATTTGAAAATATGTCTCCTTTGGCAAATGTCTTCAGAGAGTAATCAGTGCTAGAGACTGATGTAGTGGAAAGAGCACTGGGCAAGTGGCCAAAATCTCTGAACTCACATTTACTGCTCCAGCACTCGCTAGTTCTGTGACCTTGGATGAGAAATTTCAAAAGCCTTTGAATCGCATGAGGTGGATGTGGCTGGTTGGCAACCATTCCCCACTTTGTAGTGTGCATCCCTGGACTGCAGTAGCTCAAAGGCTAAAAATTGCACTTCCCAGATTCCTGCACAATTAAAGTTGCAGATGCAAATGATGTTCAACCAATTAGATGCACCGGTTGAGATTTAGAAGGCAGAAGTCAAGTGGAGGTCATCTTCCTGCTGCTTGTATTGTTTTCTGCTAATAAGTAAGATGGCAAAGACATGACTTTCGTGTGATGGCGTCCAGCATCCAAGTTCTACATTTCATGTGTTTTAAGAGGCTGTTGTGGCAGCAGTGGTGGTTTCTTAATTCCTTAATTGTAGCTGCAGTGGGCACTTTTGAACTCAAATTCTGTAGTGACTTCTGGATTCCTCACCTTTCTGACTGAAGCAGAAGTAGAGGTTCCCCTAGTAGGTCAGCTCTGCAGTGTTCTGGAGCACAGCCTCCATCTCTAGCCTTTCCAATTATTTTTTAAGCTTTTAATTCCCTGTATTTAGTTTCCATCTCCTTAAAGAACCTGGGTCTTATTCTGGTTCCTTTCCTGATACATACATATGGACATTTCATTCAAACCTCATAGGGTCATTGAGAAAACCAATCTGTGCTACTCAAGTATATTGAATATTGTTTCCTCCTTTAAAAAAAAAAATAATGGGTGTTTGCGACATTACAAGCAGCTGTTAAAAATGTCTCATGGTACTTTCTTGTCATTAATTTTACTTGGATAATATTGGTCTAAACACATTGGTTCTGTTGGGCAAATAATACAGAAGCAGCAATTGCATATTCTATAGGTATCTAGATATTATAAATCTCTGGTCCTAGGAAAGCCCATGACTTTGGATGGAACCTTTCTTATAAGTGAAATGAAAATCTTCCCTTCAATTTTATATGTTCCTGTTATTGTTATATTTCTAAGATGATAATAATTAGAAGCACTGTGGATGATTGTGCAAGTGGAAATGGACTGACGTCAAGATTTTGAGCAGATTTGGAAAAATTTGGCTGTGTGCTCTCTGACCTCATACTTTCTAAAGTAATAAAATAACCTAACCTTTTTCTACCATCCTTTTCCCCACAGGAAGTTTTTGCTGCATCTATTCATGGGGTTGCAAAGAGTCGGACATGACTGAGCGACTGAACTGAACTGAACTGATGGCACCAAGAGAATTTTTATCTTTAAAAAGATAAAAATGCCACATGCCAAACCATCATGAAGGCATCAATATTTTTCAGATCAGGTACGTATTTCCTGACTTTGCCTCACCACTCTCTGATGTCAACCTGGCTACTGACTCATCTCCGTTTCTGTGTGTGTCTTTTTCTGTGCCCTTGAGACAGACACACACACACAGACCCTTATACATCCATGTATACAGATAAAGCTAGGGATAATGTTGGTCTCTCGGGACTTAAATTCATTTACTTGGACCTCAATTATGATAAACACTCTCCAGTTTTCCCCAATGGGAGAATTCAGAAAACAAAAGAATTACACTGAATATTTATGACCTTCTTATATTTGGGGGGCTTGTGGCTCAGCTGGTAAGCTGGTAAAGAATCCGTCTGCAATGTGGGAGACCTGGGTTCGATCCCTGGGTTGGGAAGATTCCAGGGGATCTTCCCAAGGGAACAGCTATGTACTCCAGTATTCTGGCCTGGAGAATTCCAGGGACTGTATAGTCCATGGGGTCGCAAAGAGTCGGACACGACTGAGTGACTTTCACTTTATATAATTTTAAATATTGGACAAAATCGCTCACTGGCTTCAGTAGTGTCCAACTCTCTGAGGCCCTGTGAACTGTAGCCCGCCAGGATCCTCTGTCCATGAGACTGTTCAGGCAAGAATACTGGAGGAGTGAGTTGCCATGCCCTCCTCCGGGGGATCTTCCCAAACCCACATCTCTTCTGTTTCCTGCATTGGCAAGCGAGTTCTTTACCACTAGTACCACCTGGGAGGCCCATGGAACATAATAAACTGCATCCAGTTGTCTAGTGTGCTGTGTATAAAAGCCTATTTACCGCCATATATGTAAAATTCTATCATATAAACCCATTTTCTTGATTTCATGTAAAAGTTTGTTTGGGGCCAATTCTAAATCTTAGTAAAATAATTCCTAATAGTTCCTAATGTTCCTTAGTAACATTCCTAAATCTGTACCTCAAATTCCCCATTCCATTTTAAATACTGCCACAAACTTTGTTCTGAAAACACTTTGTTCTGAATAAATGTCACTTCCCTTCTTAAGAACCTATAATTTCTTCTTGTCCACAAATCAAGTTGAATTAGCCATACTAAGATATCCCAGAAACTAATCTATCTTTGCTGTATTTAATTGTTTCTTCCACATTCCCTAACACGTCTCCACTTCAGTCAGACTAATTTACTTGTGATTTCCTGAATATGTCAAATTCATACTTTTCTCTTCATCATGTTGGAAAACCTACTCTCCACTTATTCAGCTTGAACCTATCAATCTCATAAAGTACTGCTTTGTACCATGTGTTTGTTCTTTCCATTAACTTCTATTTTATCATTTATTTTTTCATTAATAAGCCATAATTCTCATGTAATTGAAAAACATGTTGGTGAAATGTTAAGTACTTCATATGTGTTTCATTGAGTTGAATTTATATACTAAATACAACAGAGCCTAGACATTTGAACTTAAACATCCTAAAACTTACACTTACGTTTTATTTAATCTGGAGTCAAAAAAAGAAGAAACACAGTGTTTCAGGAAGTTAAGTATGCTTTTTTTTTTTTTTTCTTTTTTCATTCACCCAAATTTCTGTGAACCATTTTATGATTGTGGCCTTTTCTGAATTTTAATCTCTGACATATTTCAAAGTACCTCCCTGATAAATTGGTAAAATTCGTTGCATTTCATCATCATTCAATGTTGATGAATTTACAGAATGTCTTCTGAAATGACCGTCTTGAGAAAGGTAAGTTCCTTAGATATTCCATAGCCTAGGGAGCAGGATTTCCTAAAACTGCTGCACTTAGCTAAGCTACACACCTATTTCTGTAGAGAGTCAACTTGTCACCAAAACAAAATTAATATTGCATTCTCTTTTGGTCAAGGACACATTAAACATTTAGTGCAGCACACATCTCTCAGGAATGCAGGATCATAAACAATTAGTTGCATATACTTCTTATCAGATAAGGTAGCTTTTACAATGTGCTGTGCTACTGTTTAAAAGTCACTGCTGACCACTAAGTACTGCACCAATGAAGACACTAGAGGCTGGCATAATTTATCCCTAATAATTGTGAACTTTATTTTTGCTACTGGTAGTGGCTCCATTGATGATAACAGCGAACTCTGACATGATTATTATAATTGCATTCTATATTTAAATATCTTGTGTGATATATAGCAACCAAAATATTAGTCACAATGGTAACTCAGTAACTGGTTTACTTGATTGTTGGGTGGGCTGTTGTGTGTCTATCTCTAGGCCAATGACCAGACTTTGTTCTTGTGATGAAACTTAAAAGGAGCATTAATAGCTTGGTGCATTCACTTCAATATAAATAGTACTAGTCAGAAAAAGGCTAGTTAAGTGGTCTATTGTCTTTCTTAGGATTTATTAGTGTTTCTGTAAGTAGTGTTTTGATTTTAAAAGTTTTAATGCATTTGCATTCACTTCCCTTATAGCTTTTGTAAACTATGTAAACTACAATTGTTTTCAATTCTCAAAAATGAATAACGTCTATCTTTTCCACTGAATCCTTTTAAAAAGTGAAAATTAGTGTTTATCAGATATAGATTATGCACATTTTACATACTTTCATTTAGTCTTACAACAACCCTATGAAACAAGTGCTTTTAAAAATAATTCAAATAAAATTTACATACCATAAAATTCACCATTTTAAAGGATACCAATTGAGTGGTTTTTAGTGCATTTACACGGTTATGAAACCATCAATAAGAACTAATTCCAGAACATTTTCATCACTGCCAAACCCTATATTCTTTAGCAGTCACACTGCATTCCCCTTCCGGCCAGCTTTAAGAAAACATTAATTCACTTGCTGTCTCTAGGGATCTGTCTATTCTGGACATTTCCTATAAATGGAATCATACAGTATATAGCCTTTTGGATCAGCTTTGTTCATTTGGCCTAACATCTTCAAAGTTCATCTGTGTTCTACTGTGTATCAATACTTCATTCCTTTTTATATATAGTGTTGATGTATCTATCACATTTTGCCTATCCATTAATCAGTTGATAGGCAACTGGGTAGCTTCTACTTTTTGGCTATCTTGAAGAATGCTACTATGAACATTCATAAACAACTTTTTGCGTGGATATATGCTTACTCCTTGGAAGGAAACTTATGACCAACCTAGACAGCATATTAAAAAGCAGAGACATTACTTTGTCAACAAAGGTCCATGTAGTCAAGGCTATGGTTTTTCCAGTAGTCATGTATGGATGTGAGAGTTGGACTATAAAGAAAGGTGAGAGCCAAAGAGTTGATGCTTTTGAACTGTGGTGTTGGAGAAGACTCTTGAGAGTCCCTTGGACTGCAAGGAGATCCAACCAGTCCATCCTAAAGGAGATCAGTCCCAGGTGTTCATCAGAAGGACTGATGTTGAAGTTGAAACTCCAATACTTTGGCCACCTGATATGAAGAACTGACTCATTTGAAAAGACCCTGATGCTGGGAAAGATTTAGGGCAGGAGGAGAAGGGGATGACAGAGGATGAGATGGTTGGATGGCATCACCAACTCAATGGACATGAGTTTGAGTAAACTCTGGGAGTTGGTGATGGACAGGGAGGCCTGGTGTGCTGCGGTTCATGGGGTCACAAAGAGTCAGACACGACTGAGTGACTGAACTGAACTGAACTGATGTCTTCATTTCTCTTGGGTATATATCTAGAAGTAAAAATGCTGGGTCATAGAGTAATTCTATGTTTAACTTTCTGAAGAACTGCTTTCCAAGTGGTTGTACCATTTCATATTCTCACCAGCAATGTATGAGCATTTCAATTTCACCATATTTTTGCCAAAAATTGTTGTTATTGTTCTATTTTAAATTATAGTCCTCTTAGTAAGCATGCAGTGGTATTTCACTATAGTTTTGATTTTAATTTTACAATAGCTAATGTTAGGCATATTTGTGTGTGTGTGTGCGTGTGTGTGTGTGTGTGTTTGCCATCTGTATGTCTTCCATGGAGAAATCTCTGTTCCTTTCCTCATTTTAATTAGGTCATTTTGCTATTGTGTTGTAGGAGTATTTTATATATTCTGACTACTATGCTCTTATCAAATAGATTTCATTCTGCGGACTGCCTTTTCACTATCTTACTCGTGTCTTTTTATGCACAGAAGTTTTAAATTTTGATGAAGTCCAATTAGTCTACTTTTTTCTGTGGCTACTTATGCTTTTGGTGTCTTTTGTTGGAAAGACTATTTTTTCCTCCACTGAACTGTGTTGGCACCATCCCTCCATTGTCTTCCTTTTAAACAGATTTGCAAGGGCTTTCTCAGATCACTTCCAAGATTTTTCTTACTTTTTATTTTGACATTTCTGAAATCTCATCCCTTGCACAAAACAATTATCATACCAAGTAACAAGTTAAGAAATACCATCTTACTGTAGCCCCTTATGGGGATTCCCCGATGGCTCAGCGGTAAAGAATCTGCCTACAGTGCGGGAGATGCAAGTTCAACATCTGGATTGGGAAGATCCTTGGAGAAGGGAATGGCAACCTACTGCAGTATTCTTGCCTGGGAAATCCCATGGACAGAGGAGCCTGGTGGGCTACAGTCCATGAGCTCACAGAGGTTCGAACACAACTGAGCACACACGCACTCGTATCCCCTGTAACAATCAATTTTTTCTTCAGACGTGTGTCAGCGTTAAAGGCAAACTTCAGGAAAATAATGTAATCAGCGTAAATTCTAAAGTTTTATATACGTTATATACACACACACATGTGTATACACACACACACACACACATATATATATAAAGAGAGAGGAACTGATCATATCAAAGATAAGTTCTGTTGTGGTTTCTTCTCTGTATAAAGATGTCTGATCTCAAAGGCAGATAAAGACTGAATACCATCCATTACACAAACATTTATTGAATAGCTACCTAGCATCACTGATGCTAGAAAAACTAGCATCTCTCCCCAAGGGACTTAGCTAGGAATGGAGAAAGATCAGTACACATAAGATCACATTCCAGCCCTGTGGCAGGGACTGAAGTGTATGAGAACAGGAAACAACTCATCCTTTCTTGGGGAGTTACTCAGAAGGCGGCACTCAATGAATTGATCTTGAAACTAAGAGACTTTGAACAAGAGGGAAGGGCATATGATTTTCCAGTCAACTGGACGACATACAAAGCAGAGAAATACTAGAGGAAAGCACGACATATTGAGAAAAGGATCAGTACTTTGGTGTGACTAGCTGCACAACTGAGGACTGAGAGGTAGGTTGAGGCCATCCTGTAAACTGGGCTGACGAGTATGGACTTAGTCCTCTGGCCAGTGGAATCATAGGCGTTTTAAAACAGGAAATGATCCTGTGCTTATCATATGTTATGTTAGTGCAGTGATCTGCTTCCAACTCTAAAACTGCTATTATACTATAAGAGAGACTGTGTAACACAGTAGTCTAAAACGTGGACCCTATAAATACAAATGGCAGTCCAAATTGACTCTTTTCAACCACATAGTTAGGTAATTATAAGTAGGTCTCATCACTTCATGGCAAATAGAAGGGAAAAAAGTGGAAACAGTGGCAGATTTTATTTTCCTGAGTTCCAAAATCACTGTGGACGTGACTGCAGCCATAATATTAAGACTCTTGCTCCACGGAAGGAACTATATGACAAACCTAGACAGCATATTAAAAAGCAAACACATTACTTTGCTGACAAAGGTTCGTATAGTCAAAGCTATGGTTTTTCCAGTAGTCGTGTATGGATGTCAGAATTGGACTATAAAGAAAGCTGAGCACCAAAGAATTGACGCTTTTGAATTGTGGTGCTGGAGAAGACTCTTGAGAGTCTCTTGGACTGGAAGGAGATCAAATCAGTCAATCCTAATGGAAATCAACCCTGAATATTCATTGGTAGGAGAGATGCTGAAGCTGAAGCTCCAATATTTTGGTCACCTGATGCGAAGAGCCAACTCACTGGAAAAGACCCTGATTCTGGGAAAGATTAAAGGCAAAAGGAGAAGAGGGCGGCAGAGCATAAGGTGGTTGGATAACATCATGGACTCGATGGACATGAGTTTGAGCAAATTCTGGGAGATAGTAAAGGACAGGGAAGTCTGGTGTGCTGTAGTCCATGGGGTTGTAAACAGTCAGACACAACTTAGTGACTGAATATACACACACACACACACACACACACTTATAATCTCTCTGAGGCTCTGTTTCCCCATCTCTAAACCTCACAGACTTGTGAGAATCAAACAAAATAATACAGGTGAAACTTGGAACGTATTACATGCTCAAGAAATGATAGTTATATAGGAATGTCTTTGACAACTGTCCTGTCTTTCCAGTGCTAAATGCTGTGAGTGGGACTTCAATCACTACTTTGGAATGAATGAGTTTAAGGGGTTAGTCCAGTAGCATTTTGAAATACAGGTCTAAAGCTTAAGAGTGAATCTGGGCATTGTAGCTAACTGCCATGAATCAGGATTCATCTAAAGAGAAATTAGAAATGAAGCTCTGATAGCTGCAAAGCTTCACCAGAGACAGCAGTACATAAAAAGAGAGTATTTCTCAGGAAGGAATATTGAGAGAAAAGCAACTTTCATTGCATGGTGTAGGAACACAGAACCTATGTAAAATTTCTGAAAACTCTGCACCCTTTTCCATCCAAGGAGAAGGTGCACATATGTTGAATGTTTTGCATGCCATTTTAGGGGTTTATAGACACCATACTCATCCCAAGATCCCCTGATTTAAGAAAGAAAGAAATAATAAAGAATCAAAGTATGAGACTTGGAAGGAGTAGAGAAGGAAAAAAATCCATACTGGAATATATATTAACATAGATTGTAATGTGGTGATAATTTAAGAATCTGGCCTTTCTGCTGGTGATGTAAAATAGGAAATCAGAATAACTGTTCAGTGTGTGGATGGATATCCTTATTTATCAATATAGCAAAGTTCGAATCAAATATCTAGCAATTTTAAACTAGGCAAGAATAAGCCTCTTGCAGTGCTGACAACTTTCTGGTCAAACATTTCATGGATTTTCTCCAACTACAGTACTAGTCAAATTTAAAGTTGACACCAAGCCAAATGCATTCTATCTATATTGTTTTTCAAATGCATGTTTCTCATCACCCTAAGAATGGCAAGCCAATAGACTGTCCAGACAACGATGTTTTCTACTTCCTAAGCTTATGAAAAACTTCTATTTAGACATAGTGGTTTATGTAGGCTTCCCAGATGGCACTGGTGGTAAAGAACCTGCCTGCCAGTGCAGGAGATATGAGATGTGGGTTCAGTCCCTGGGTTGGGAAGATCCCCTGGAGTAGGAAATGGCAACCCACTCCAACATTCTTGCCTGGAAAATTTCGTGGACAAAGAAGCCTGGCAGGCTACAAGTCCATGGGGTCGCAAAGACTCGGACACAACTAAAGCGACTTAGCGTGCATGCAGGCAGACATAGTGGTTTATATAGACACAGTGGTAGAAAAATCTTCCTAAAATTCATGTTTCTTTCTAATTCAAATCTGTTTTCCATGCTTAATCTCCTTATCTCTTTCTAAAGGAAATGGAAAGAAAGGTTAAAAGGTCCTTAGAGTTGTATTGCTAACTAGTTCCTATTGATGAAGTGAGGTTATTCTTTTAGAGTAATTAGATTCTGCTCATTTCTTTAGGCTAGAATGCTTTAGCATCTTATTTTAACTGGTAGTAAACTCTAAGGCTGGATGTGATTTTTGCTCTGCCTGTTATGCATAACTAAAATGAACTAGTCAAGGAAGCTTGGGTAGGGGTGGAGGGATACACTAGAGACAGGTATGTGTTTTCCTGTGTATTTCAATAATTATAAGATCTTTATTAAGAACCTACTGTGTCGAGGAAATATGTTGTGTTGAGCAAACAAAGATAAATATGACATGTCCCTTTTTCAAAACCTCCCTCTTAAGCTAGTTGAGGAGTCAACATATAAATAATAATCCACAGAGGAGAACAAGTGTAGCTTCTTTGGACTTAGTGGGATGGGGTAGTGTCATGGAATTCACAAAGAAAAGGTGACATCTGAGAAAACACTTGAAAGATGAAATATGAATTTACCTGAAAGATAAGAATGAGGAGGAGAATTCCAGGTGAAGGGAACAACATGTTCAAAGTCAGGGTGGCATAAATGAATGTAGCGTGGTCCTCGAATTACAAGTAGTTGAGTGTTGTGGTATAAAAAGCAGGAGGAGGGTAAACGGGCTGCCAAATATTCTGCATTTTATGAACAAACTCCCATATGTTTGTATTAACAGGTAGAGTAGCTGTTGTTTAGTCACTAAGTCCTGTCTGACTCTTTGTGACCCAATGGACCATAGCCTACCAGGCACCTTCCCTGGGATTTCCCAGCCAAGAATACTGGAGTGGGTTACCATTTCCTCTTCCAGAGGATCTTCCTGACCCAGGGATCAAACCCTCATCTCCTGTATCTCCTGCACTGGCAGGTAGATTCTTTACCACTATGCCACCTGGGAAGCCCTAATTAGGTGGTTATTACAATACAAAAAATAAGGTTATTGGGAATTATTTTACAGGACCCCACTTTAATGTTATGCCATGGATTTTTTTTTTTTTTGAGAAACACTTTTAGAAATAAACATAGGTTATGGTATATGCCTCTGTGTTTTTTATGAAAAACTTGTATATATTCTTTAATATCCCATAGCTTGAAAATTACTCCTAGAACTCTGAACCAGGGGAAAAAAAATTCTCTTCTTGAACTGTATGATTCCTCAGATTAGATGAGGAAATATCTAACATTTATCAAGTTTAACATGTATCAAATATTGAACATTTACCAAGTCAAAAAAGAAATCAATGTCATATAGACTGTTACCTCTCTAAAGCTTGTGCCTTACCCTAAAATGGAAAGCAGGTGTGTATGAAGCTGCTCTTGTCAGCTCAGGGCTCAAAGGCTCTGGTCCAGATCTTGAACCTTCCTTAGGGAGAACCAATTTGACCATCATTGTTCCAAACGATGAAAATGAAGTCATCATCATGTTTCTCTCTTTCCCGTATGAAGCAGTAATCTCAGCTCTAAGGTTTGTTTTCTTTTATACATGTTCCTGTCTGGGATTTCTGAATATAGCTTTTCTCCTCTTTCCCTTTGTTTTCTGTAATTATTTCAAATTAGCATATTAAGGCTGAAAGAGTAGAAACAACCTCAAATTCATTAAGTTGACTGTATATATTCATTGATCAGTCAATTGTTTCCTCTCTCAATTTGATGAAAATAAGTTCGCAGTAACAGTTTCCCCAGTAGTTGGAGGCTTTCCCAGCTTCCACTGCAGCTTTCCATTAAGCACATGCTCAGAAGTGGCACTAGTGGTAAAGAATCCACCTGCCAATGCAGGAGACACGGGGGATGCACATTCGATCCCTGGGTCAGGAAGATCCCCTGGAGTAGGAAAATGGCAACCTGCTCCAGTATTCTTGCCTGGAAAATTGCATGGACAGAGGAGCCTGGCAGGCTGCGGTCCACGGGGCTACAAAGAATCAGGCAAGACTGAGCTACTGAACATATATACACAGAGGCAACTATGAAGGGATACAGGGCAAACAGACCACTATACATCTCCAATAGCCTCAGTTGGGCTCTGGGATTTAAAATGAGCATACAATAATAATATGAAAGATTATATGGTTAACATACCAAATTGCTTGTGACTTCTGAGTCTGTGGCAGAAAAATGAATTGGTGCGTTTTTTAAAAAATGCATTCTGAGAAAAACATTAGCCCACACCAGTTTCTACACCCCAAACCAACCGATGACACACATATCCTGAAGCTAATAAAACTGATGACAGATATATCTATTTAAGACTATGGATTGTGACTCCCAGACAGCTGGAAAATGATTTACTGGAACAGTTTCTAAATACAGGAGCTGCCTTTTCCATACCAGCATTACAACAATTGGCAACAACTGTGTCCACAGAAGCTTGAGCTCAGGAAACTGGCACTGTCATGTCCCAAAGCTAGGTTTGGAAAGGGCGCTATTTCATGTTAGATCAGATAAATGGCAGCCTGAAAATTCACTGGTGTGACAACTGACTCTGGAACTTTCCAGTTCTCTTTAGATAGATCCACACATCTGCAAAAGGTACTTATTTGAAGGAGGGAGAAAAGAGCTTAAAAAATAAATCTCTTCAGCCTTAACATGTTCAATTCAACATTTTGTTGTTGTTGTTCAGAACCTAACATTTGCTAAATGGTGTATTAAGAGGTCCAAGGTTTACAAGATGAGCAGGACATTTAGG
This sequence comes from Budorcas taxicolor, assembly GCF_023091745.1. Taxonomy (NCBI): domain Eukaryota; kingdom Metazoa; phylum Chordata; class Mammalia; order Artiodactyla; family Bovidae; genus Budorcas; species Budorcas taxicolor. Next base: position 27,768,162 of record NC_068913.1, on the reverse strand, counting down.
TAATATGTAGACCTTTCATGGGAAATGTAAGAGAAAAAAGCAAGAACATCAGAAAATGAAAGTCACTCAGTCATATCCAACTCTCTGTGGCCCCATGGAAAGCAGCCACTAGGCTCCTCTGTCCTTGCAATTCTCCAGGCAAGAATACTAGAGTGCGTAGCCATTCCCTTCTCCAGGGGATCTTCCTAACCCAGGGATTAAACCCCATGTTGTCAGATTCTTTACCATCTGAGCCACCAGGGAAGCCAGAATTTAGGCATTTATTTTGGCATTTTTCTTCATTCTGTAAGATCCAACTACTGTAAGGATCACAAGCATGACCTTCTCTCACCTTCAATTCTCTTCTACTTAAAGTTACTGTTTTTAAGCATCGGCTGGAGCACTGGTATTAAACTCTGACCTACTGCAGGAGGTGGTACAATAAGCCTACACATTTAGTAAGACTTATAGGTGGGATCTGCATAGTAGCTAGTTCAGGAGGTGAGCTTGTGCTGCCTTATTCCCTGGCTTTCTGTTTGTGGGATATGGAAAATGCTAGAGTGCTGTTAACTAACTAAAACTCAAAAATTAAATTTGAGAACCTCTGGGACCCCAAATTAGATTTACCCACTCCAGTATTCTTGCTTGGAGAATCTCAGGGATGGGGGAGCCTGGTGGGCTGCCGTCTATGGGGTCGCACAGAGTCGGACATGACTGAAGCGACTTAGCAGCAGCAGCAGCTTGATACCTGATTCATCACAATGTCATCATTAGTTCACGCAATTTAGCTAGTAGGAAACAGTATTAGTGGTTCCTATGTTAGATTTCTGATGTCATGCAGACAGAGGACCATGCCTGTGGGTCAGCATTCTGCCTTCTACATATGTGGGTTTAGGGTAACCAACTGTCCCTATCTATCTAGGACTGTCCCATTAGCAGGTAACAGTCTTTGGCAAACCAGGAGAGCTGGTTACTCTAAATTGTAACCAAATGACCTCAAATAGTTCATTTTTCTTTCTTTAAAATTAGAGCCTGCAGCTAACATGTAATCACTAGTATTACAGAGTTCTCAATATGTGCCCCATTTTATTCTAACCATTTGAGGAAGATACTATGATTAACCCCACTTTATTAATGAAGACACTGGGCATTGAGAATTTCAGTAACCAGACCAGATTTTACAATGAAGATAGATTCCAGCATCCACAATCTTAAGGACTTTGTATGAGGCTCTAGGAATAAATAGCACATCGGTGTATTCCTCAATGTGCCTACTTTTCTTACTGGCAAAACCATGTATGTTGTGGACTGTATTGTTAGAATGAACTAGGACAGAGTATTCAGCATAAGTACCATTCTCAAAAACATTAAGAACATTCTCAAATTGTCACTGCTTGTATAATATAGCCCATTTAAAAATTACAGTAAAGAGCGTTTTTGTCAGCAACCTCATAGGGCAAGGAAGTGGAAGGTTATTATGCAGATGATATTCTGAGTTTTAAGATTAATCTTTGCTTGCTTTAAGATATGGGGCTCTAGAAGGAAGCATAGTATTTCCATGATATTGGAACGGTGTGGTTCCAATTTCACAGCCCGCATCTTGTTCATCATTGCTCTAATAAAAGACTTGTCTTTCATCATTAAGTGTCTTTATGCACATGCTGAGACATTCTGTCATCCTGCACTTCTTCATGGAATGATTTGTTCAATGCCCATGGTCTGAGAAGACTGTAAGCTGCCTCAGGGCAAGGACCCTACTTGTTGTGCTCAGTATTTTATTCAGTGTCTGACACAGGGTCTGGTTTACAATGGGCGACCTCCCCTGCTCAGTCATGTCTGACTCTTTGTGACCCTATGGACTGTAGCCCAGCAGGCCCCCCTGTCTCTGGAATTTTCCAAGCAAGAATACTGGAGCAGGTTGCCAATTCCTCCTCCAGGAGATCCTTCAACTCAGGGGTTGAACCCGCGTCTTCTATACTGACAGGCAGTGTCTTTACCCCTGAGCCACCTGGGAAGCCCTTAGAATGGGCACCAAATATATATTTGTTAAATAAAAGGATGAGGAACTTAGTAAGTGAATAAACATCTAGAAGCTTCATAGACACTGAGCCAGAAGTAAAAAGATATGGATGCTGGGAATTAAGAAAAAAATGAATTAGAAAACTTAAACTTTAGACATAGAAATGAACTCAATAAAATGGTATTGTAACATAAACTTAATGTTATCTCATTATTGCAGTTAACATTTATTGGGTGCTTACTATGTGCTTACTACCAGGCTTCCCTGGTGGCTCAGATGGTAAAGCATCTGCCTACAACGAGGGAGATCCGGGTTCGATCCCTGGGTCAGGAAGATCCTCTAGAGAAGGAAATGGCAACTTACTCCAGTACTCTTGCCTGGAAAATCCCATGGATGGAGGAGCCCGGTAGGCTACAGTCTATGGGGTGACAAAGAGTTGGACACGACTGAGGGACTTCACTACTATGTGCTAAGCACTGTACCAAGTGATTTTTTTAAAAAATTTAATCTCATAACAAATATATGAAGCAAGTATTATTACTGGCCACAATTTTAAATATGAGGAAATGAGCCTTTGAGAGGTTAAGCAACTCTATTAAGCTCTTGCTGCCAACAGGTAGTGGAACTGAGATGGTAATATTAATACCATATGCTTCCACAGAACTCAGCACTTCCTTATCAGGATACTCCGCACACTTCCCTGTAACTGCTTGTTTAGTGTTTGTTTCCCCCCTCTACAAAGGCAGAGTCATACTAACATCTTATTCTCAGCACCGAAATACCTGGCCTTCAGTCAGGACAGCTCAGTGTGGGTACGTATGCTCAGTCTCTCAGTCATATCCAAATCTTTGTGCCCTAACAAGACTGTAGCTCTAGACCGCATATTAAAAAGCATACTAAACTTAGACAGCATATTGCAAAGCAGAGACATTACTTCGCAGACAAAGGTCCGTCTAGTCAAAGCTATGGTTTTTCCAGTAGTTCATGTATGGATGTCAGAGTTGGACTATAAAGAAAGCTGAGTGCTGAAGAATTGATGCTTTTGAACTGTGGTTTTGGAGAAGACTCTTGAGAGTCCCTTGGACTGCACGGAGATAAAACCAGTCAATTCAAAAGGAGATTCCAATGAATATTCCAATGAATATTCAGGACTGATGCTGAAGCTGAAGCTCCAATACTTGGGCCACCTGATGTGAAGAGTTGACTCATTGGAAAAGACCCTGATGCTTGGAAAGATTGAAGGCAGAAGGAGAAGCGGATAACAGAGGATGAGATGGGTGGATGGCATCACCGACTCAATGGAAATGAGTTTGAGCAAGCTCCAGGAGTTGGTGATGGACAGGGAAGCCTGGTGTGCTGCTATCTATGGGGTTGCAGAGTCAGTCATGACTGAGTGACTAAACTGAACTGAAGACTGTGGCCCACCAGGCTTTTCTGTCCATGAGATTCTTTAGGCAAGAGTATGGGAGTGGGTTTCTAGTTCCTACTCCAGGGGAATCTCCCTGACCCAAGGATCAAACCCATGTCTCCTGCACTGGCAGGCTGATTCTTTACTGCTGAGCCACCTCTGAAGCCCTAGGAGCTCAACAGTGTTTGTCAAATGAATGAATCCATAAGTGGAAGAATCAATGAACCCATGAGACAATAGGATTTATAGAGAAAAATAACTGATCACTAACATTCTTCAAGGATGACAGTATAGATTCCTATTCCTTGACATGATTACCCACACTTGGTTTTTAAAAGAGATCACAGCTATAATGACCACACAGTGACACATGTTTGGCACAAAAAATAGACTTTCTAAGCAGAGGAGCCAAGTGCTGTGTTGTTGGAAGCTGAGCTGCAAGAAAGGGCAGTAACTTTTTGGTAAAATGGAGACATGAAAACTAGAGATCCTGAATTAATAGTTCTTACAAGTAAGGATGACCTTGGCATAGGACATTATTAAATAAACTCTCATTGTGGGAGGATATATTTTTCTACCTTCTTAATTCCTCATGGAGTTACTCCCAACCCAAATAAGAACAAACAAAAGACAGATGGATTTTTGTTGGATTGATCCTACCCTTTTGTAACAGACAGGGCAGATGGGCACATGGTGACTGATTTAGAGTGGAACCAGGTTAAAGGCAGGTGAGGACTAGCAGTTCTACCAAGTGAACTGCTTGATATACTCTTGCTAAGTCACTTCAGTCGTGTCTGACTCTGTGAGACCCTATGGACTGTAGCCCGCCAGGCTCCTCTGTCCATGGGATTCTCCAGACAAGAGTATTGGAGTGGACTGCCATGCCCTCCTCCAGCTTAATATACTGAGGACCATGTAATCGACCTAATCCTGTAAAAACTGCACAGAATTTTTCCTGTACAGACCACTCATACATAAATTTTTCTGGAAGAAGATTCAATGGTGATGATAGTAGATGAATAGATGGATGGATTCAGGTAATGATAGTGGCCATAGAAATGAAGACATTCACTATGAAAATGGAATAAATAATCAAAAAGCTGTAATTCTTCAAGTATATTTGTAAAGTAGGAGCAAAAATTTATGTTTGAAAAGTAAAAAATTAGAAACTTGTAGCTTTACAAATTCTTTTTAATGGTGTATCAGAAAGGGGCACAATTTAATCAATGTGGTGATGAGTTTAGTTTTAAGATATGTCAAGCTGGGATAGGGCACAAGATCTAGAGAAGAACAGTTGGAATTACAAGATTAGAGAGCTCCTTTGAGATCTGGATTAAAGACCAAGATTTGGGGATCAACAACATGGATGTGATCACTGAGGCCATCAGTGTAGGTAAATCTGTCCAGAGATGAGAGTGAGAAAACCAGCAAGCCTTAGGAATACCCACAGGAAACAGAAAGATGGTGTAATCAGAGGAGTGGTCCTGAAGTTTCTTGTTTAGGAATCTAGAATTCAAGTGTTTTAAAAATTGGGGGGTGGGAAGCAATATTCAAACTTGTTTACTATAACAACGGGTTCAAGAAGGAGAAGATGAAGAGCAGACATTTGAATTTGTCGAGAAGGAAAGTCCCTGAAACAGAGAATATTGGTTTCTGGAAAGCAGCCAAAAGCAAATTAAGGGGTGAGAGGTAAAGTGAAGGGAGGTGATAAGTGTACACTTTTCAAGGAAGGACTTAGGGTATAAAAGGAAGGAAAGAAGCATAATGGTGGGAAATGTTAGGGGCACAAGGTTAACAAAATAAAAGGGCACTGATATAATACAGAAGAATCTCCCTGAATTTGAAGCTATTCCCTCATAGTAAATTAGTAGCCCTGAGAGACTCATTAAACTCTGGGAGGGCACAAGGGTATTGTTCCACGCATTGTAGCTGCAGCCTGACAAAGCATAGAGGCTATTATTCATGGCTTTAGGAAAAGCACTTCCTGTCACGTTGGAGAGACTCCCTAGGAAATAAAGATACCATTATAAGAAACAGAAGCAGCAGTGTCTGCTTTTACAGAAGGAAGATATATTTGAAGGTAACTGTCAAATCCTTTAGCATAAAGCTCATCTGCCATGATCAGATTTTAAACCTCTGGTTTAAAATTAACCTTACATCTGTCCTGTATCATCTTTACATCCCCATTTCTTTCAGTAAAATAAGAAATTTGGAGTTGATGAACTGTAAAAAAACTTTAAAGTTTTCAAAAATCTATGTTATCTGATTCTTTAGTTTCTCAGATATTACCTCTAAGGAAAAGGAGGGTCTTCATCATTCAGAATGCGAAGAATGAACAGAGGAAGCTTTTATCTTCTTTTTCACTTCCTCTTTCTCTCCATTTTCCTTCAATTTGCCCTCTTTGGTTTAAAAAATGAGTCTTGAAGACTTTATGTATTATAGGTCCCCCATGAATGCTAAAAGGCGTCAGAGTTTCTACAAAGCCAACTTTTTACATATCTTTTTACATCTTTTTACATACTTTTTACATATTTTTACTTACCATGTAGCTCCTAGGATTTTTAACAGCATTATCACCTATACTATCAGAAAAGCAGTGATAATAAAACTTATCATCACCACGTCAATTTCTTTGACCTACTTAAATTTTGAAGACAGAATATACATTATTGAAATAGAGTTCTCATCTGTAGACTTTCGACTTTTGAATTTACTTGGAAAAGTGTAAGAATTCTGCTCTCCTCCATAATTCTATGTTGTACAAACTTTTAATGATACACCTTGTAAATGCTGGAGCTACAATATCGAATGTTTCCATTCAATTTGTCACACATTTATTGAAAACCCATTGTTGTCAGATTTAGAAGATAGCAAAATGAAGTCAGGGTCGTTACCTACAGGAGCTAAGTATCTAATAGGAGAGGAGAATGGCCACATTTATAATAAGTTTCTTCCAGATCCTAATTCACACTGTAACATGTACTTTCACCACCATGCTCACTTGACTCCGACAGCTGCCCTACAGAGTAAGCATGCATATTAGTTTCCTACTTTACAGATGATGAAATTAAAAAAAAGACAGGGAAAGTGACCTGCTCCAAGTTCAAGTTAGTAAAAGATGGACTAAAACAAAACAAAAAAAAAGATGGACTAAAACCTAAATCTCCCCATTGAAAAAAACATCAAGCTCCTTCTCCTCTGTACGGAAGCAGCAGGATCCAAGGAATGTTTGGACGCTTTTAACTAGAATAGATACTTTGGGGTGAAATTGGAGGAGAGGGGTATTATTGGAAGAGATAATGTTAGAAAGCCAGACAAGGACAATTTATTAGAGAAATTTAAATCTCAATCATAGCAGGTTAGATGATACCATGTATAGATTAGGTGCTAACCAAAGATTTTGAGCAGGGGGAAGACAAGGTTAGATCTAATTTTTAGGAAAGGAACCTAATGTCCATAGGTAGGCTGGTGAGATGAGCACAACAGTGGAAGCAGAGTCTAGCTCTTCCTACTTGGTCCAAGAAGCGGACAAGGAGAGTCATCGCCAACACAGAGGCAGTGGGGTTGGAAAGGAATGAAACGGACATGGTTTTTCTAATGGGAGGTACTAGCTTTGGACTTATAGGAATGTCACCAGGCCTAGATTCAGGACGTATGTCATAGTATCCACTATCCCATCTCTGAATAAAAGTATTCAGTGTTACAAACAATTTACTGTGAGAGGTAGGAGACTTAAAGATCACTTCCTTTAACTAGAATCTACTTGATGATTTCAAGTAATTAACTTGTTCAACAAGCTTTAGTAAGTCTGCATTCCTTTTATTTTATTTTCTTCCTTACACTCTTCCTAAACTCTCTATATAATGGGTCATGGTGTAAATCAGCTTGTTGATTTAATTTCTTTCATTTCACTTTCATGACAGTTTTCTGGTTCCTTCAAAGCAGAAATCCTATTTTAGTGAAATCACATCCATATCATGTCCTCTATCTGTATCAGTATGTGCCAAGTCACTTCAGTCATGTCCGACTCTCTGCCACCCACGGACCGTAGCCCACCAGGCTCCTCTATCCATGGGATCCTCTAGGCAAGAATACTAGAGTGGGTTGCCATGCCCTCCTCCAGGGGATCTTCCCTACCCAGGGATCGAACCTACAACTCTTTCGTCTTCTGCATTGGCAGGCGGGTTCTTTACCACTAGAGCCACCTGGTCATACCAGTATAACTTTCCAAATACAACTCAGTTCCATTCCAGGGTTTGTAATAAGAATGTATGTGACACTGGACATAATCTCATACTATAACCAACCCCTATATCTTTACTCAATTGTGGAAAAACAACATTTTGATTTTCCTCATGTACCTGAATTAGAATTGCTTAAACCTTCATTGATCAATGCAGGACATTAGCCCCTCAACCCTGATACTACACTCCGAAGTACCGCTCTGATGCCTAAGGATGCTTTTATATGCTCTAATCAACAGATCTCTTATCTTCCATCCTGGCTTCTCCCACAGCGTCTGCTCTCAGCTAGTGACCATCACAGTTACTGTCTGTGGCCTTGGACAATATTCTCCTTTTAGCTTTCTGTCAAGGTGGCTAGGCCCTTTTCTCATTCACTAAACCTGAGACTAGGGTATAATGTTGAACAAGAAGGATTAGAAATGATGGGAGAGTTCAGTTCACTTCAGTCGCTCAGTCGTGTCCGACTCTTTGTGACCCCATGGACTGCAGCACGCCAGACCTCCCTGTCCATCACCAACTCCTGGACTTTACTCAAACTCATGCCCATTGAGTCAGTGATGCCATCCAACCATCCTATCCTTTGTCATCCCCTTCTCCTCCTGCCTTCAATCTTTCCAAGCATCAGGGTCTTTTCCAATGAGTCAGTTCTTCACATCAGGTGGCCAAAGGATTGGAGTTTCAGCTTTAGCATCAGTCCTTCAAATGAATATTCAAGACTGATCTCCTTTAGGATGGACTGGTTGGATCTCCTTGCAGTCCAAGGGACTCTCAAGAGTCTTCAACACCACAGTTCAAAAGCATCAATTCTTCTGCGCTCAGCTTTCTTTATAGTCCAACTCTCGCATCTATACATGACCACTGGAAAAAGCACAGCCTTGACTAGATGGACCTTTGTTGACAAAGTTATGTCTCTGCTTTTGAATATGCTGTCTAGTTTGGTCATAACTTTCCTTCCAAGGAGTAAGCGTCTTTTAATTTCATGACTGCAGTCACCATCTGCAGTGATTTCAATGTATAATTTACAGTTGCTGCTTCTCCCCATGGCCACACTCAGGACCCATCAGGTCCAGACTCTCCAACAGATGTAGCACCCCTTGGCTTCTAGAAAAACCTCAGATGAGTTTCATGAGCAATGAAGCAAATCCAGACTGATTAAGAGTTGAGACTAGAGATGGGGTGTGAATCTCTTTCAAGAACTTTGGCTTTCAGCGTGTGTATGACTTGTACAGCATCAAAGGGTCAAATATGTTTCTGTTGTGTGTCAAAGCATGCCTCACCCTGACAGTTTTCTCAGTAACTTCAGGAAACACTATCAGCATAAGCCCAGACTGAGACGAACAACTGAGCTAACGTCTTTCATACTGAAAGGGAATTGAGGGGGAGTTTTCTGCTTTCTCAGCTCCAGAGAATGTGACTCAAGCATTGTGTCATTATCATAAACTTCTTTAATTTAGTTTTGTTTGGGGGGAGGGGGAGGACTGGAGTACTAGTTTTCTATGGGAGTTGTGTGAAATTCCCACAGCCTTAATGGCTTAAACAATACAAACGGGTTTTCTTATCGTCTAATAGGTTAGAAGTCCAGCATGGGTTTTTCACTGGGTAAAAAAATCAAGGTATTAACAGGGCTGAATTCCTTTCTGGAAGCTCTAGAGGAGGATTTATTCCTTTGGCTTTTCCAGCTTCAAGGGGTGCTCACATTCTTTGACTCATGGGTCCCTTCTTCCATCGTTAAAGGCAACAATGGCAGGGCAAATCCTAAGTAGCACCTTTATAGCCTTTCTTCCACATCATCTCTCTCTTTCTGAACACGGGCAGGAAAGGTTCTCTGCTAAGGAGCATAATTAGATAGAGCCCACTCAAATAATCCCAAATAATCTTCCTATCTTAAAGTCAGCTGACAAGCAACCTTAATTCCATCTGCAACCTTAACTCCCTTCTGCCTGTAACACAATATATTCACAGACTCCAGGAATTTGGACAGGGACATCTTCAGGAGGTTGTGGTTGCTTAAAGACAGGGGGCTAAGAAATCAGGTAGACATAGGCATCAGAGTGAAAACTGGACCAAAACAAAACAGGCAACAGGTTCTGGAGACCACTGAGAAATTGATAAAATGTTAAAGAAAAGAGGGGGAAAAAAAGTATTTCCCAGGTGAGAGAATATTTATTTACCTTTCAGTATTTTCTTTAAGTATAATTCAGGAAGAAATAATGTACCTTAATTGTCCCCAGTTTCTGGTGTTCTTTGTGTGTGTGTGTGTGTTTTGTGGGGCAGTCCAGACTAGCCTATTCCTGTCTCAATACCCTGACTGCTAAAGAGATGCTCTGGTGGAAGAATAAACATCGTGTTTAGCAACTTGTGGGTCAAGTTTATTGGCACCACTTACTCTTGGGTGGAAGAGATCCCTCCCTAAACTAACATGATCTAGGATGGAATAATTCCCAAAGTCACCTCAACCACGTAGGCTGAAGCTCTTTCTACTCCCTGCCGCTCCATGGGCATGAAGTGCTCAGCTGTGGCCATCTGCACGTGGTGGATGAATGCCACGGCCAAAGTGTCAGGTAGCTCCGAAACCTGAGGGAGTTATGTCTAAGTAACTGGGGAGTGATGGCACCCGTTTAGTGGAACGTTGGAGTTGTGAGGCATGGAGCTGTACCTCAGGTGGGGACCTCGGCCTAGTGGCTAGGGCTGGGTCCTTCATCCTGCCCGTCATCCTAGGTGCTGACCTGAACACTCCTTGACCTGAATCAAGAAGATTCTTCCACACCATGCTTGGCAGGCCTACACTAAAATGTCCCAGTAGGGGGATGCTGTATGGGCCTAGATGAATCAGAACTGAAGCAAGTTCTGGTGCTGGAGAAAGATCCAGAAGATCCCTGGCACATTCCCGTTAGTGGCTTGACAGTAAGGAGGTCTACTGTTTCTCCAGGGAAAGGAACAGGGAAAAGAAAGCAGGGACGTGTGTGCTGCTCTTTGTGACATCTGACTCTTTGTGATATCTGACTCTTTGTGACCCCATGGACTCAGCCCACCAGACTCCTCTGTCCATGACATTTTCCAGGCAAGAATACTGACTGGAGTGGATTACCATTTCCTCGTCCAGGGGATCTTTCTATGTCTCCTATGATTCTTGCACTGGCAGGCAGATTCCCTACCTCTGCACCACCTGGGAAGTCAAAACCAGGGACACCAACCAGTACAGACATATTTAGAAGTTAAAACTGAGATGGGCATGTCAGCTGAAAAGCAGCCATCATTTTGGTCCAGCCAAAGTACTAGGCAATTTCTCAAGTCTCAAAAATCCAAAATGTATTCTCATAATCCTCCTCTAGGCAAAGAGGAACTTCCCATCATATCTACTCTTCTAAAGCATGCTACCCTTGGTGATTCTAAAAGATCCGTATGTTCTTATCCTATAAAGAAATAGCCCTTTTCTCACTAAAGAGAAAAAAATTATTCAGGCTTTGTCTTTAGTGTACAGCCTTCTATATCATGCTCATCAAAATATTTTATGAAAGTTATATTAGATTCTTAATGTATTTATCATTTGATTCCAAACTGAAAACTTTCTAAACATGGGGCCCCACAGGAGTAGCCCTGGGTAAAATTAACATTCCACTTTCCAAACTTCCATTTCAATTACTATGCGCATTACTAGCAGATTCATTCATGCAAAACTGATGGATATTTCCAAAAATACTCCCTCAGAGTTGAGGAATATCTAACATTGAATTGCCCTGATTCTCATAAAACCCGGAGAAGGCGATGGCACCCCACTCCAGTACTCCAAAAAATCTGATAAAAGTAATATTGATGTGATCATTCACAGCTATTCCTAATATCTGCTCATTGATAAAATAGGATAACATAGTAAAAAATCAGCAACAAATTCCTAGAAGCTTTAAGAAATACTTGGGGGAAAGACTGAAGGAAAAAAAGAGATAAAAATATCAGAGGTGCAAATGCTATGGTTTTCCTGTAAGTCCCTTGAAGTCAATATTTATTCAACAGATTTTTACTGAAGCTACTGAGGCAGGCATCACAGTACATGCTGGAAATATAAATAGGACAGGCCGAGAAGATTTTAAAGATACGAGGTTTACTGAGGAGCAGTTTTTGATAAAAAATGATAATAAAAAATGGTGGGAATGGAAAAGGTTTAGCAGAGGAAATGACTAGTCAAGATTTTGTGGGTTCAAGAATACAGTATTTGTATTTGTACAAAACCGTTTTACACCTACATCCTCTTTCTAATGATACCAAATCTTATGCCAGGACTGGTGTATCAGTCATTAAGATTGAAACGTCTACACAAGACTGATATTCTCAAGGTTCTTAGCAGAATGACTCACTTGGGTATGAAACCACATATATACAAAATAATCACACTTTGCAGTCCAAGGTGGTAGTCTGGCATTTCACGACATTTACTGTCTTAGAAGTGAGTAACCACAGAATGGCAAGTTGCTATACAAGGTAATCTGATAAGACACTTAAGGAAGATGCCCAGAAATTAAAATGAGTTTATGTCTATACTTTCTAGTTCAAACATCCTTTCCCACTGATATGACTGTACTTACAGTCAAAACAGGGTCTACCACTTTTTAAATGATTAAATCACACAGTTGAATTTTTGGTTCACTTACTCTGAAGCTTGCAGTGGATAACCTCAAATTTAAATTTTTTCCTTTGCCTAAAATGTATCTATAATTTAATTTAAGAGCTTAAAAACAACTAGAGTAGAACCACCAACTCTACCAAAAGGAGTTCAGAAAAAATGAACCATCTATTACTATAAGCATTCAGGATGCTGTCTCACACTAAAAAATTAAACAGGTAAATGTAATCAAACACCACCAGAAAAATAAAAGCCATCTTAAGTTTGTAGATAACATCAAACAGTGTTCCATGAAGAGGGACAGTATAGGTTGTAAATGGCAGAACTTGCATCCTGAAAGGCAAATATTTGGTATTAAAATCACCACTGTAAACTGAAGTGCCATAAAGAAAATAAACACAATGGAACACAAAAGAGGCATCTAAATGCTAATACGTTTGGTTCAAAACTTTTACACACTTTAAGATATAGAAATTAATATGAAAGTAAATATTGTGTTTTAATAAAAGAAAAACAAATAAATAAATAATAAATAAAAGTAAACATTGTGTTTTTAGAACATCAGAAGGCTAGAAAATGTAACATGAGTTACCTACAAAGATAAAGACACAAGTATGGGAAAAAAATCATCAAAAGGGCATTTTAGTGAAAATACATTGTGATATGATAATAACGACATATGTCATTATACATTTGCTCAGAGTCACAGAATGCACAACACCAACAGCAAATCCTGGTGTAAACTCGGGGCTCTGGGTGACTGTGATGTGTCAGTGTAGCTTTATCCTAACTCGCCATTCTGGTAAATGACGCTGACAGCGGGGAAGGCTCTGCATGTGTAGGGGTTGGGGAAACACAGGAAATCCCTATACCTCTCTCTCAATTATTTGTAAACCCAAAATTGCTCTAAAAAGTTGTCTTTTAAAAAAAAAGAAGAAAATGGCATTCAAAATTTAGAAGTTAAATAAAATTAATTTTTCTCTTAAAAAATTTCATAGAGCATGGAAATATAATCTAGATATCTTCCTGTTAGACAAAGAATAGCATTATATGAAATGAGGTATAAGGGATACAGTATTTTGAGAAATATCATGTGGTTATGCTTTTGCCCTTTCTTGAGAAGAGCTGTTTTCCAACACCATCTTAGGAATTACAGGGAGATCAGGAGAGTTGTAGCAGAAAGAAAAAAAAAAAGAAGAAGAAGAAGAAAGAAATTGCCCGAAGGCAATATGCAGACAGACAATAATCTTGAAAGCCAGACTTTGAGAAAAAAAGAATTTCTAGTCAAAAAGAAAGAGGAAGAGGGAAAATTTTACCCGTTGGGTCCCAAGGCTTGATAGGAAGAGAAAGGGAGGGGCAGGTAGAAGTCTGAGAGACATTTATAGCTAGATCTCCCCTTTCCAGGCTGAGGTTCTAAAGGGGAGAGGCGTGTGACATGGGACGCAATGCCCTCAAAGGCTCCTGTGTCAGCCTGCACCCCAAATAGCAGAGAAGCTTGGTGGCAGAGAGTGACAAGGCAGAGAGCAGACCTGAGCTTGGTTTCCTTCTGCACCTGTTTCCTGTGTGTCCCAGATCAGACCCACACAAGCCTGTGTGCCCTAAGGGGGGCATGTGGAAGTTGAGAGTTAGGCTAGGGGCTCTTTCAGGGAGCTCAGAAGTTGAGGCTCAGCAGCTGTGTAGTCAAGTACCTGTGAAGTCAGCAGGAAGATGACTGTGCTCGACCGAGTCTAGGGTATCTAGACTCTAAATTCCACAGCAAGTACCTGGACGCTGCTCAGATCAGATGCTCAAGGAGCCCTTCCCTGGCCACTTGGCTCAGCCTGCTGACCAGTCAGGTGCTTCACAACAGAGGCCAAAGAGGTTCCAGAAGCTACTCCTGTCTCTACAATGTCAAAGAAACCACACTCCCGAAAACCATTATGAAAACCAGTTTGAAAAGGGGCAAGGAAGACAGCCTCTAAGATACTGCTAATTTTATTTGAGATTAATATTATAGTAGATTTAGTTTTTGAATAGACCAAATTTTAGATTTTTCTTCCTACCTTGTAGGTACATACCTTGAAGATGATCTGATTGTTACAGAGAAAGGAAGAGGCTCCCCTTTCCTTTCAATTCTCAGTGAGAATGTGAGCAAACTTGCTACTCCCATTACATGCCTCTCGTCATTATTGACTTCTTCAGAGTTCTAGAATCTTTTCCTGGGCCCAGATTAGCTATGCTCACTTTCCAAGTAAGAATCTCTTTCCTGGGCTCTCAGGACACTGCCCTCCTTTTTCTTTCCCTGTCTATGCAGGATCTGCAGATTTCTAAACTTAGCCATTTCTCAAGGCTCAGTTTTTGGCATCGCACATGGATTCATTCTGTTTGACGGTTTATTTCATGGGAAACAATTTTATATGCTATGTGGAAGAAACTACTGGATTGGCCAAAAAGTTCATTCAAACATTTTCATAATGTTACTTTTGGCCAACTCAATGTTTCATAAATAAATATAAATTTTGTTATGACCAATTTATTCTACTGTCTATAATTCTGCCTTGGATACCTGTTCTGCCACTTTCCTTAAATGAGTTCAGGCATGTATGGTTCAACTATATTAACCAAATATTGACGACCACTCATGAAGAAGGACTCTCATCAACAGGATATTGCTCAATGATTTATTTACTGTAGGTACATACTAGAAAACTGAACTGCTTTGGTTATGATAAGTACCCTAAAAAAACATACAAGAGAAGTAAGAAAATATTTTTGCTTTAAAGTAAGAAACAAATTGCCAAAGTAAACCAATAAGAAATGCATGCTTCTCAAAGAAAGATAATGGACAAATAAAGAAAGATCTGTCCAACCATTCAATTTGTATATGACCTCATGAAGTTGACAGGTTCAATTTTAAGCTTCTGTGTTCACTTTCTTTATTCCAAATGGATGGAGCATTTAAGAAAAAGTAACTGAGAAACAACAGTTTGCAAAGTCCAGTGAGCAAGAAAAATCAATTTTAACAAATTCAAATCAGTAAATTTCAACATAACCAGGACTGACAGAGCAGGTACTACTTGACAAATAAATATATAGAGGAACAAAATATGACCTTGTCCTCAAGGAACTTTCCATTTAGCAGGGGGAACAGAGAATTACAACCAGACAGAACCTCAGTACTCTGACAGAGGTGCAGAAACAGGGGAAACTTTCTTTTATTTTCAGGTAATGGGAATGGCTTCTATAAGAAAATGACCAATGAGTTTGCCTCTGAGGATGGGCAGACCGTGGGCAATATTCTGAGCAGAGAGAACCATTCATACAATGGCATTTCCACAAAGCTTATTTCCTGCAAAGGCTTTTATGAATAGTAATTAACTATAGTAGTAAATTAACCCTTAAAACCATAATACAAATGTTTCAAAATTGTTTATTAACATATGTGATATTTATAGCCAAAAATATAATTTCTAATTCAAAGTTAAAGACAATTTCTGTCATTACAGCATTTTATTTCATTGAAGTAAAATTCATGTGTAATTAATCATTTTAAAGTATACCATTTAGTGGTCCTAGTACATTCACAATGTTGTACAACCATCACCTCTCCTGTTTCAAAACTACTAAAGCATTTTAAAAGAATGACTGAAATCATTTGAATGCTCATATGTTTATATGATTTAAACTCATTATCATTCTGTCTCACCCAACACTAACCGGTTCATACTAGAGCTCGGGAGCTATGTATTTCCTGAAGAGTGAAAGTGAAACTTGCTCAGTTGTGTCTAACTCTTTGCAACCCCCGTGGACTGTATGGTCCCTGAAATTCTCCAGACCACAATACTGGAGTGGGTAGCCATTCCCTTCTCGAGGGGATCTTCCCAACCCAGGGATCAAAGTTAGGACTCCTGCATTATAGATGAATTCTTTACCAGCTGAGCCACCAAGGAAGCCCTAGAAACTATCCAATTAGTCTATACCTTTAGGATTCCACACCTTCAAATTATTTTATGCAGTTCAACAATGTTCAGTTTTTAATGTTTTTAGATAATATGTACATACAGCTTAGGCCATAAGATGCACATTAAAAGTTCTTATCTGTGGCATATACATACAATGGAATATTATTCAGCTTTAAAAAGGAGGAAATTTTGATATATGACCACAAGATGGATGAAACTGGAGGATGAGATTATAAATTTAAAAAGTCAGTCACAAAAGGACAAATACTGTCATATTTCACTTATACGAGGTAACTAGAGTAGTCAAATTCATGGAAACAGAACAACGAGTGATGGTATCAGGGGCTGGGAGGAAGGGGAAAACAAAGTTACTGTTTAATGGGTACAGGGTTTCAGTTTGAAGAAGATGAAAATTTTCTGGAGATGCATGATGGTGACAGTTACACAAAATAATATGAATATATTTAATGGCACTAAACTGTACACTTAAAAATATCAAAATGGCAAATTTTATATCATGTATATTGCCCACAATTAAAAATTTTTTTTAATTATCCAGATAAACAACATTGTCCCACTAAGATGCACTGAATAAACATTCTCATTGCTATGAGAAAACACAGTAAATGTCTTTATTGTGCTATAGACATATCATCTTCCTGGTTATATTAACAGCTAAGGGTCATTCCAAGGGTGGAAAAATACATGAAACTGACCTAACCAGCAGGAACACAGTATCTCTGTGATGACAGTCAGCTCACATGAGAAAAGACCATTTCTGGTAAAAGGGATAAGTCTTCCATCTTAGGTTCTCCTGTTCTAAAACTTCTCTTGTGAGCTAAAGAGATCAGTATATCCTAACTTACTGCATGTCTGACATATAATGAGTTAGGGATGATTGTCTTTTAAGAAAAAAAATAATTCTTGACAAGTCTTCTAACCACAGAAAAGTGTTTTGAATGTGTACTGCTTCTGGGGAAGAAAACAAAACTCTGCTTTTAAAAACAAAAGCCAAAACAAATATTTATGTGGCAGACACATTATCTATATTATCTTGTTGACTTTGTATTTCTGTTGTATGATGGTCATTGGATTACAGCTACCCTAAGGAGCCATAATATAGATTTGGGCATTTAAAAGCACAGCTAGGTATCTGAGGAAATGACTAATTTAGAAGACATATATTAGTAATTCAAGAAACTTAGGACTAAGATAAAATGCTATAAAATCATAGTCTTTTAAATATTATGTTTGTATGAAAACTGTTCAAAGGCAAAATTATTTTTCAGTGATTTTTGTTTATACTGAATAGTATAATTTAGTATGCCATATCACAAGTATACAAATTATCTAAGTGATGAATGATTAAGAATATTTTTTGATGGATGTTAACTTTAAAGTTAATTTTAAATGTCTTTTTTGGAACTTGCAGGAAAATGATGTCTTGAGCATAAGTTCATTGAAAACTATCTCAAAATAAAAAGAAAGACTAGAACAGATAAAAGTATTTTTGGCAGGTGGTAGGGGTAAAAATTAGGGAACAAATAATTCCTTATATCCAGAGCAGTTCTTTTGGATTTTGAGCCACATGAGCTGTTAGTAAATTTTGGAGACTAATACCTTGCAGGTCCTATTGTTTGCAAATATTTTCTACCATTGTGTGGGTTGTCTTTTCATCTTGTCTATAGCTTTCTTTACTGTGCAAAAGTTTTTGAGTTTAATTAGGTCTCATTTGTCTATTTTTGTTTTTATTTCCATTACTCTAGAAGATGATTCAAAAAAGATACTGCTGCAATTTATGTCAAAGAGTGTTCTGCCTATATTTTCCTCTAAGTGTTCTGTAGTATTCAGTTTTACATTTAGGTCTTTAATCCACTTTGATTTTATTTTTGTGTAAGATGTTAAAGGATGTTCTAATTTCATTTTTTGACTTGTAGCTGTTCAGTTTTCCCAGTACTGCTCATTGTATATTCTTGCTCAACCCAATCAAAAAATGGGCAGAAGACCTAAATGGACATTTCTCCAAAGAAGACATACAGATGGCCAACACACACATGAAAAGATGCTCAACATCACTAATTATTAGAAAAATTCAAATCAAAACTACAATGAGATAACACCTTACACTGGACAGAATGGTCGTTATCAAGAAACTATCTAAACAATAAATGCTGGAGAGCGTGTGGAGAAAAAGAAACCCTCCTACACTGTTGGTGGGAATATAAATTGGTGCAGCCACCATGGAGAGCAGTATGGAGGTTCCTTAAAAACCTAAAAACATAGGTAGCATGAAAGAAAGAAAGTTAGTCACACAGTTGTATCCGACTGTTTGAGATTCCATGCACTGCAGCTCGTCTCCCATGGATTTCTCCAGGCAAGAGTACAGGAGTGGGTTGCCATTTCCTCCTCCAGCGGATCTTCCCCAACTCGGGGATCAAACCCAGGTCTCCCGCATTGCAGGCGGCTTCTTTACCAGCTGAGCTACAAAAGAAGCCCAGATCATAGCTAGTGTATCATCCAGCAATACCACTCCTGGGCATGTATCTGGAGACAAACAGTCCGAAAGGATCCAAACATTCCAATGTTCACTACAGTGTTGTTTACAATAGCAAAGACATGGAAGCAACCTAAGTGTCCATCAACAGATGAAAGGAGAAAGACGGGGTACATATAGTCAACAGAATATTACTCAGCTGTAAAAAGAATAAAATAATCCCATTTGCAGCAACATGGATGGACCTGGAGACTGTCATACTAAGTGAAGTAAGTCAGAGAAAGACAAATCATCATATATGGTTTACAAGTGGAATCCAAAAAAAAAAAAAAGATACAAATGAATTTATTTATAAAACATAAACAGACTCACAGGCTTAGAGAATGATTTATAAGTTACCAAGGTGAAGGGTGGGGGAGAGGATGAGATTGGGAGTTTGGGACTGACATGTACACACTGCTATATGTAAAATAGATAACCAACAAGGACGTACTGTTTAGCACAGGGAACTCTGCCCGATACACTGTAATAACCTAAATGGGAAAAGAATTTGAAAAGGAATAGATACATGTATATATATAATTGAATCACTTCACTGTATACCTGGAACTAACATAACATTGTCAATCAAAAATGATCCAATATAAAATTTAAAAATTTTAGTAAACAATAAAAGTAACTTGTTAAAGAAAGGAGCAGATCTGCTTATCATTCATGAATTCTACCTTAAATAATTTCTGCTTATTCTGGGCTTCCCAAGGCTACAACCTTAGGATGCTGCTCTACATCAGCAAAGAGGTCTCCAGTGAATACCACCAACCTGTCTCTTAACCCTATCTTTGCCTCTCCAAAATAGGCTTCTGCCTAGCATTTTTGACATTTCTTTTCCATTCAAATCATGGACTCCTCCTCTATCCATTCCATAAATGTTGGTGTACCCACTGTTTGTATTATTAACAAACCAAGAATGTCCTTGATAAACTCATATTTCTCAGCTATCAATTTCATATGCAGATAAAATAAAACTTTGAAATTTCATTTGATATTCTTCCTGCAAGCTCCAGATCAGGATAATTGACTGTATGTTTTTCTGAGCACTAAAGCATTTTGCATTTCAATGAGACTATGATAGGAAATAATTCAATAAATATGGTCTATGCATGAGCTTTGTCTGCCTGTGTGTTGACAATAAACTGAAGTCATAGTTGGGTGCTGACACACAGACATTGGTAGAAATATTAGATATAAATTAGCCCCAAGGAAAGGTTGCTATGCCTGAATTTTAAGCAGCAAAGTTTTAGGTTTGAAAAGTATTTTGTTTAATAAGAACGGCACCAAATACATGCAGTGAGGAGAAATGGTGATTGTTGGCTATATATGTTGATAGCATCCAACATTTATCATGACTACGGTATGGTCTATAAGCCTTTTAGTCCATACATTAGACAATGTTTACCAGGAGGTAAACAGAACACCAGCAGTTGTCTTGACTTGATTCTCTAAGGCCCCAAAGTAAAAATCTTAAGTCTTGAGCTGACGTTTGGCCTGTGAAGTATAAGTGAATCAATCAGAATCTTGGTCTTAAATGTCTCATTACACAGCCCGAGCTGGCACTTGGAAAGGTAAAGTCAAACGTGTAAGCAACTCAAGACATATCACTGGTAAATTAATATGAAGATCCTACATCATCATATTTTCTATTTATGTTTTGAAAGCTTATCTTTAGGCTCTGAACTTATGTGGTCTGGTTATGAACAGTGGGTATGTTCAGCGAGGAATGTCGAAAAAATTCTCAGCAAACAAGTGCAGCAGTTTTATTCTGAATTAGCTAAACGGCAAAACACTGTAAAAGAGAAAATGAACCACTCTTTGCTGTCATCAAAAATGAGGAAATGGCTCTAGGCAGTAGCTAAAGAGTCCTTTTGAACTTCAGAAGTTCACTGACTTGGCAGTAAGGAAGATCTTGTTTGCCCTGGTATGTCTAAAGAACTATTTATCCTCAAATAATTCCAGTAAGTAAGGCACAAGGAAAAAAAAATCATCAATCTCATTTTTTCTAAATATCTCTCATGTTACTATTGTATGTTACACCATATCCAAAGTATGGCCTTAGTGTTTTATGTATATCTTGATATATGATGCATATTTCTATTTAAAATAGATGATCTATTACTTTACAATATTGTATTGGTTTTGTCATACATCAACATGAATCTGCCACGGGTGTACACATGTTCCCCATCCTGAACTCTCCTTCCTCTTCCCTCCCCATACCATCCCTTTGGGTTATCCCAGTGCACCGGCCCCAAGCATCCAGTATCATGCATCGAACCTGGACTGGCGATTCATTTCACGTATGATAATATACATGTTTCAATGCCATTCTCCCAAATCATCCCACCCTCTCTCTCTCCCACAGAGTTCAAAAGACAGTTCTATACATCTGTGTCTCTTTTGCTGTCTCATATACAGGGTTATCGTTACCATCTTTCTAAATTCCATATATATGTGTTAGTATACTGTATTGGTGTTTTTCTTTCTGGTTTACTTCACTCTGTATAATAGATTCCAGTTTCATCCACCTCATTAGAACTGATTCAAATGTATTCTTTTCAATGGCTGAGTAATACTCCATTGTGTATTAAAAAAAAAAGAAAAATAGCATTGAATTTTTATGTAGAAAGTAAAAAAAAAAGATGATCTAATTATACAAGTAATTACATGCAAAAACTTAAAGCTATTTTGAAAAATGGTTGTCATAAGAAATCAAGGCAAGACAATTTTATCACAGTCAACATTCTTATGTTTTATGCTTTCCCAGCAGTAATGTATAAGCTGTTCTGCATTGTCACTAGCATTTAATACTGTAGTTTTTATTTTAGCCATTTTAACACGTGAGCAGTGGTTTTAATTTATATCTCATGAATGGCTAATGATGTTGAATATCTTTTCCTATATTCCTTTGTCTTCTGAATATTCTCTCTAATGGTGTCTAATAATTTTTTCATTATGTTTGAACTGGGTTGTTTTCTTACTGTGGTATTCTGTGACTTCCTTTTTTATTCCAGTGCAAAGTTCCTTGTCAAATATATAATTTCCAAATGTTTTCTGAGTTGCTAGCCTGCCTTTTCACTGTCTTAGACAATTGATTTGGATCAAGTTTCAAAGGCAATGTAGTAAAGAATGGAAAATCTTTATAACAAAAGAATCCTGGAATAAATGGACATTCATATCCAAAAATTTAACTTTGATTCATATCCCCAAACAAGAATGTTACCTCAAAATGTATCAGAGACCTAAAACCTAAATTGAAACTGTTAAATCTTGAAGATGACATTGAAGAAATATGTGTGATCTTGCATTAGGTGAAAATTTCTTAGACGAGACATCAGAAGCACATTTCTCAAAGGAAAAAATGCTAAACTAGACTTCATTAAATTTTTTTAAAAGTCTGCTCTTCTAAAGACAGACTACTTTTAAAAAATAAAAATACAAAAACTTGGAAATAAGAGGAGGATTCAGCTAAAGGAGTCAATAGGAAATCCCAGAAAAATATGGGGCCCTGGAAGCCAAGTGAAGAAGTTGTGTCAGGAAGGAAGGAGTGATCTACTAGGTCAAAACTGCTGATGGGGAATGATGAATTTGAATTTGAATTGAGGAGTTAACAGAGACAAATTTCCCCAGACTCTAACACCTCTGGCCACTGTTGTCTTCCTAGTCATGACTCAGCTACCATCAAGGTAGGAGTTATAGCAATAGCTTTAGCCCATTATCTGGTGAGACAGACTTAAACTTGGTACCGCAGGCTTTGTATTTGGCACAAAAGGGATTAACTTTAGGTTGATGTACACGGAAACTTCAGTCACTGTTCTATCTGCATTTGTTCATTCCCTCCGTCAATACTTATAGAGCCCCTTCTCTGGGCTTAATCATCACTGAACACACAGAGACACTGGCTACATACTAGTTATTTTAAACAGGCCCAACACCTGACAATATGGAACTAACAGAATGGAAGAGATGGCAAGCATTTGCCACACTGGTTAAAACTATGATGCGTCTCTCCACTGCATTACAAGAATAACTTTATTATTGATTCTAGCGTTTGGATGCGTTATCAGTCACAGTACTATGAGCACCGTTTGGAATTGTTCTGCTGTTATCAATGGCATGTTTACATCAGTTTTCACATTCTGTGAACGTGCCTTTTGTGTGTTTAAACTCATCTTTCACTTCACTTTTTCACTCATTTTATGTTTCTTGAAATTTCTTTATCCTTCACCAAACTAAAGTTGCCATACACCTTAATTTCATCATTAGTCTCTGCGTATCTCTACTTAAATTTGATCTCTGTTTAGAGTAAATAAGCCAAATGTGAGGACTAGAAAAACATTAATCATGAACAACTGGGATGAGTCTGAAACATATGCGTAATCTGTATAAGATGCATGTCCATAAGTTGTGCCGCCTCTGGGAAATTGCCAATTAAAAACATACTGATGTATGGCAAAACCCATCACAATATTATAATTATCTTCCAATTGAAAATAAATACACACATAAAAACAAGTTGGCAATAGAGGTGGCAGACACATTTTTGGGAAAAAAAAATTCTATTTTCAGCAAGTATCTTCATCAGATAGATTTTCATTACTAGAAATCACATGTGTTTGTTGTGAAAGTGAAAGTGAAGTTGCTCAGTCGTGTCCGACTCTTTGCAACCCCATGGACTGTAGCCTACCAGGCTCCTCCCTCCGTGGGATTCTCCAGGCAAGAGTACTGGAGTGGGTTGCCATTTCCTTCTCCAGGGGATCTTCCCGACCCAGGGATCGAACCTGGGTCTCCCACATTCCAGGCAGACGCTTTAACCTCTGAGCCACCAGGGAAGTGTTTGTTGTGAGTACTTTTCAAATATCAAAGAGGATCTAACATAGTGGTTAAGAGCACAGATTCTGAAATTAAAGTGCTTAGGCTCTCAATTCATTTACCTACTCATTGCGTTACCATGAACAGATTAACCCCTCTATGCTTCAGTTATTTATCTACACAGAACACATAATATTTGTGCTTACTTTAAGATTATTATGAAGATCAAATGAGTAGATACATACAGAGTATAAGAAGAGTTTCTGGAACATAGTAAGCTATGTTTATATATATAGAAAGGAGCAGCAGGGTTGAGAGAAAACAAGTGCATTGGCTTTTAAGTTAGGCAGTTTGGGTTCAAAGCCTGGTCACTGTTGACTACCTAAATGACCTTCGGTAGTTCAGTTAAGCTTGCTGTTCAGTTAACCCTTCCACTTGCAAAACAGGACTCATAATAGCAGTACTCATTCCTCATAGAGTTGCCATGAAATAGTTCATGTAAAGCAATTAGAACAATACGATTAGCATCAGCTCTTCTTTTATGACTAGTGTTGAGGTGATGTGTTTCCAAAAATACAGATGAAATCATGGAACACAATCAAATTATTTATAATATACTCAAAAACTAAAATAAGAAAGTAAAAAACTAGGGGAAAACTATAAATTATATTTGCCTGGGTTCCAGCCATTCTGAGTGAGTTTGGTAATGCAGAGAATTTCCCACAGATAGTACCTTAAATCCAATAAGAACAGATAACATATAACAGTTAACAGTTAACTGAATGATTTTAAGGTGACCAGAGTGAGTAAATGGCTTGCAATTAATTGATGGTCTATATCTTGATTTATTTGCTGTGAATATGACAATTTATCACTGAAAGGAGCTAAATACTTCACTACTTTTGATGGAGTGTCTATATGCAATAAATGCCTAGCTCAGAGGTTAAACTGTCTGCCTGCAATGCGGGAGACCTGGGTTCGATCCCTGGGTCGGGAAGATCCCCTGGAGAAGGAAATGGCAACCCACTCCAGTATTCTTGCCTGGAGAATGCCATGGGCGGAGGAGCCTGGTGGGCTACAGTTCATGGGGTCGCAAAGAGTTGGACACGACTGAGCGACTTCATTTCACTTCAATGGATATTCAAGTGGTTGTTTAGTGAGCTAAAGAGGAATAGCTATATGTATGGAGGTAAGAAGATAAATACACATTTTTGATGCTCTAGAGTGAGCTTATAAGAGGACTGTAGAGAGCTGAGAAACCGCAGCAGCCTAATACCAGCTGACAGGCAGCCACAGGAAAAGGGCAAATGCTGGAACCACTGAGCATTTACATGACTGGGTTACCAGTGTCTACAGGCTCTGAGTAACAACCACAAAAATCAAAGAACAATCTATAGGCATAAAGAGAACAGAAAGGACTGCTAAGACCACATTAGGCTCTCCTATGATACTGGCATGTATAAATGATATCCATCAACAACCACAGTACCACCTTCTCAGTTAACACAGCACTACCGTCATGGAGAGAGTTAACCTTTTTTAACCAAAATAATTGAACTATTTACACTCTGCAAACCCATCTTCATTGTGCCATGGAAAGAAAGGCTTTTTCACATTTTCTTTTCTGTGGTGGGGTCTTCTGATCTACTATAAAACCACCAAATTGGGGGGGGAAAGGTTGAAATTTCATTTTAATTATAAGGTTGTTTTTTTGAAAAAGACAACTTCTATTAGTAAGTTGACAAAAGAAAAATATGAGGAAGAGTTTAAATAAAGGAAGTTACAACTTTTTAATCCACACTTAGAAGTTTCCTGAGATACCACAGGAAACTTTCTCCTCAAAACAAGGTTAATTTAACCATTTTAAGAGTATGTGTTTGTGCCTAAGGTTATTTGTTCTCACACTGAAAATTTACGTGAAGATAAAGCTGATTATATTGGGCTACCTGTCTTGGACCAGGTAATGCCAGAAACTATATTTGGATTCTGACCTTCAGTCATTGTTCTGACTATAATTTAAGTGAGCAAAATGCTTTATATCAGTAGAAAGAAAAACTCTTTTAATAGTAAAATTTGATAAGATGCACAAATTAAGAATCAAAGACAAAGTTCTGTTTCATTAAATTAAATTTACAAAAATTAGATTTACATGTACAATTTTTAATAAAAATTCGCATAGAGCTCATTCCTGAGGATTCTTAGGATTTCACTGTCAGGCTTTATTATTTGCCACCTAATGGCGTTTGTCAGAGAAGGCAGTGGCACCCCACTCCAGTACTCTTGCCTGGAAAATCCCATGGACAGAGGAGCCTGAAAGGCTGCAGTCCATGGGGTCACTGAGGGTCGGACACAACTGAGCGACATCACTTTCACTTTTCACTTTCCTGCATTGGAGAAGGAAATGGCAACTCACTCCAGTGTTCCTGCCTGGAGAATCCCAGGGATGGGGGAGCCTGATGGGCTGCCATCTATGGGGTCGCACAGAGTCGGACACGACTGAAGTGACTTAGCAGTGGCATTTGTCTAGTTAAAAGCAGTAAATATAGTGATAGTCTAGGTAAACCACTCAAGATCCAAAAAATTCTTTGTAGACGTGGTGAGTTACTTGCAAACTATTCTTTTACTTCATTTAAGGACAATGTGACAAGAACAACTTCTGTGTCATATTTACTTTATAAATTCTTTTTAAAATGTACAAAGATTAGTGGGTTCTAAGTCTGGAAATAACCAGACCCACATAGCTTTATGGCCAAGGTAAAAGTGAGTGTCCAATTCAAATAAAAATAAAGGTTTCCGGGATTTTCAGAAACTTTTGAACTCTCTGCAGCTTGTCAAATTTAGTTAAATTTTAATTGTAGTGTAAATATTATTTATCTTAGAATGAAAAGGATAATTAATCCAAATCTTTTGAAGTAGGCAGAAAGTATTTTATGTAATGTTTTGTTAGATATGGATCAATAGGGAACGAATACCATTCTGCCTGATAACTTCATATACCCCATGCATTTTACTTCCTAATGGTTATTAGGCAGTGGTCTAACAGGTAGTTCTTAAAACTCGGTGGTGAAAAGGTCATGGTGCTAACAAGATTAGATTCATAGCCAATCATCTTCAAAAATGTGTATGAAAAGTAAGGGAAACAGAAAGTCTGTGCACTGCGAAAATCAAGTTTCCGGCTCTTCAGAACCCTGTGAGCTGTAAGGTGAAAATAAAACATCAGAAAAGAAAATGTCTGCAAAATTGGGTTTTGTGTGAAACACTTACCTTAGTTCCATTAGCAGGATTTTGCACTGAGGTGGTGGGAGAGAGGATACGAGTATGCACAAATGTCTTTGTTAGAAACAGAGAAATCCCATAACTGCATTTCATACCTTCTGATTCTTCCTTTTCCAGGCACTAAGAAATATTTCTTATGAGTCCAGGAGAACTTCTTTACCAATTTAGGGTCTCGTATCTGACAAGGGCAATGGGAGAAAATGATGAACCTAAAAAATAAACAAACAAAAAAATCCAAATTAACGAAATGAATGGTACAGGATTTTCTTTCTTCGAGTATTTTTTTATTCATTGTTAATTTTTATGGAAGTAGAATTGATTTACAATCCTGTGTTAATTTCAGCACATATTTTTTCAGACTCTATTCTATATTATTGTAAGATAATGGTTATAATTTCCTGTGCTACACAGTATAGAATTGTTGTTTATCTATTTTATACATAGTAGTTTGTATCTGATAACCCCGTACCCCTAATATGTCCCCCTCCTTCCTCTCCTTTGGTAACCACAAGTTTGTGTTTTCTATCTGTGGTCTGTTCCTGTTTTGCACATATGTTCATTTGTATTGTTTTTTCTGATTCTACATATAAGTGATATCATACAGTATTTGTCTTTCTCTGTCTGACTTATTCACTAATTATGTTTTCTAGGTCAAAGAAACCCCAAAAAACTAAGAACAACCATATGATCATGGGTACTGGATTTTTAGTATAATTAGGAACAGCCTTTTTCTTAAGCTTAGAAATAAAATAACAACAGTGTAAGCCTGCTTAATGTCACCCCTTTGAACTTAATTCCAGTCTCAAGTGACACTTATTCTTTTTTCCCAAAGAGGTGTTAAATATTTTTTAAAGAATAGAGTCCATTAAAGTGTATAATGTTTGCTCCAGGTAGCATGTTAAGGATCCATGTTCATAGGAATGAAATATTGCACACTATCCAATCTCTACTCATGTCATGTGTTCTAGTCTGCAAGGCTTTTTATTTTTAAGAAATATCAATATTCCTTAATAAATAATGTTAATTATTAATGTTAATGTTAATCTGTCTCCTGGAATGTCCAAGGAATGAAAAGGGTAGCTAATCTACAGTATACTAAAACAACTAAAGAAAATGAAATTTAAAATATTTGCAAAGGCTGAAAAAAATATGTTTAGAACTGATTCAAAATAAGAGCATTTCATATTAAACTGGTGATTTGTAGCCAAAGCTGTACCCAGAGAAAACTTTCTGATTTTAAATGTATTTATTAGAAAATTAGAAAGATTTAAGATAAAAGAACTAAGCAATCAATCCAACAATCTAAAACAATTACAAAAATAAACTTAAAAAGGAATTAAGATAAATATAAAAATTAATGAATAAAACAAATAGAAATAATTAACATGATTCAAAAACAAAAGAACTAATTCATTGAAAAGGTATATTAAAAGGTCACTTTTTAAAAAGTTACGAGTAAGGAAAAATAAGGCACAGATTAAAAAATAAGATTACATAAAATGATATCTACAGAAGATTTAAAAATTACTAAAATTATCTAAAGAAGACCTGGAAAATTTAAAAAGACAAAAGAAAACAGTAACAAACACTGAAATGGTCATGAAGAAATATCTTGCCCCCACTAGCTCTCACCAAAGGAAGCACTGACAAATCTTGAAGCAGGAGATTTCTGACTGGCTGATCAAGGATACAAAATAACAAAATAGTAACAAATCAGATCCAGGAATTTGTTGTAAAAATAATACAGAATGACCAAGTAGGAATTTATCTTGGGAATGCAAATAGGGCTCAACATTAGAGATCTTTTAAAGAATTGCACTATACTAATATGTTAAAGGATAAAAACTATTCGATATGTCACAACTCTGAATAAGAATCCTACAGGTATTCAACATTTTAATGAATATTTTCAAAAGCTTTTTGTAAAATAAAAAACACATAATTTTCCTGACTTTATAAAAGGATCTAGCAAAGTCTTACATCAAGCACTCCCCATAATCAAGAGACACTGGAAGCAGATCCATATTGACAAGTATATAATTCATCAGTCTTCACCTCAAGGTCCCAGTCAGTGTAATAAAATAAGGAAAACAACTCAAATATTAGAAAATATGTTACAAAACTGTCATAATTTGAAGATAATTGGGTCCTGAAGATACCAATAAGACAAACTTTAAAACCAATAAGCAAATTTCATCCAAATAGCCAAATACAAAATCCACATATTTAAAAAACCTGTAATTTTTATTCACGTCAGAAAACCAACTAAAAAATAAAATAAGAGGTCTATTTATAATTAATAATCACATCAAATATTTAGGAATAATCCTAATAAGAGTTATACTTTTCTTATGAATGAGAAAATTCAGAATTTTAAAGATGTCTATACTCTCTAAAATAATCCATGAATTTAGCAAAATACTAATGGAAAAATAAAAGGGTCAGTGAAGGGTAATAGGGCAAAGATGGTCAAAACACACAAACTTCCAGTTACAAGATAAGTAAGTACTAGGGACACATTTTACAATATGATTAATACAATTGCTGTATGCTACATAAAAGTTGTTAAGAGAGTAAATCCTAACAGTTCTTATCACAAAGAAACCATTTTTTATTTTTCTTTTATTTTGTACCCGTATGAGGTGCTGGATGTTCACTAAACTTATTGCAGTAAACATTTCTTGATATACTTAGGTCAAATCATT
The DNA here is from genome assembly GCF_023091745.1 of Budorcas taxicolor. Lineage (NCBI taxonomy): Eukaryota > Metazoa > Chordata > Mammalia > Artiodactyla > Bovidae > Budorcas > Budorcas taxicolor. The sequence goes on along the minus strand of NC_068913.1, from coordinate 27,738,611 downwards.
ATGATATACACCATAAATTTATATAATGCTGTATATTGATTATATCTCACTAAAAATGGAAGAAATAATAATTTTAAAATATAAAACAGTGTTTTCTGGAAATTTTAAATCTGTTTAAAATTCATTAAGAAGAGCAAATATGTAAAAATAACAAAGATAAATCTATAAAAGAAAAGCAAGATGGAATATCCTTGCCTACTACATATCAAACATATTATAGGATCATAGTAATAAGTACAGTAGTGCCACAGAAATTGATAACTAGATTCATGAAATAAGAGCCTAAAAATAGATGAAAGCATACATGATTATTTAAGATACAATAAGAATGGCATTTTAAATAAATGAAAAATAAATAAATGGCATTTAAAATAAAAGTTCTTGGGAAAATAATTTACTTATTGAGAAAGATACAGCTAGTTCACATCTCATATTCATAAAGACAAATTCCAGATTGTTATAATCCAAGCATAAATATAATAAATTATATTTATTAAATCATATAAATTTATATAATTTTATATATTTATATATCTATACATATAAAATAATTATATATAATTATAATATAATATAATACATATATTAGATATATTAAATATTATTATATTATAATAAAATTATATTATTAAATATACATTATATTATATTACATTATATTATTTAATTATATATAATTAAATATATTATATAATATATACTATGTTATAATATATAATGTTATATATAATATTGTTATTAATATTATATTATATAATTATATATTATTGTTATTAATATCACCATATATTTTATTATATTATATATAATAATATAATATAATTATATAAATATAAAATGATATAAATTTATATATTTACATAATTTTATATATTTAATAAATTAAATTTATTGTTTATAAATTAATAAATGTATAAATATAGTACTATAAAAGTCTTACAGCATATTGTAATATAATTTCTTTTTGATGTTGGAATCAAAAGTGAAAGTCAAGTTGCTCAGTCATGTCCAACTCTTTGCCTCCCCAAGAACTGTAGCCTGCCAGGCTCGTCCATCCATGGGATTTTCCAGGCAAGAATACTGGAGTCGGTTGCCATTTCCTTCTCCAGGGGATCTTCCTGACCCAGGGATCGAACCTGGGTCTCCCACGTTGCAGGCAGACTCTTACCATCTGAGCCACCAGGTAACCCCTGGAATCAAAAATGTGTTCTTAAATAAAACATTTCTAACAACAAGGAAACTGAAGTGAAAAAAAAAATTATATATATATACACACACACACAAAGGGACTCATGATCTGTGGTAGAGAATATAAAGCCAGAGTTAACAGAAAAGAGTCACTGACAATCAGGTTTTTGGTATCATAGGCAGTATATTATGATACAATTTCTATAAAAGAGAAATACGAAAACAATACTATAGATTTTCTCTGTGATTATTGACGTTCACAAATGCATAGAACAAAGTCTAAAAAGTATCCATATTAACCTGATGGTTATGATTCACTGCATCAAAGGAGACTAGAATTTAGTATTATTCTAGTCAAACATACACTGGCTTTGTATATAAGAAGAAAGTACCTAAGTGTTCATCAATAGATAAATGGATTAAAGAAGATGTGTTTCACACACACACACACACACACACACACACACACACAGGAACATTACTCATCCATAAGAGAATGAAATATTGCCATTTGTGGACTTCCCTGGTGGCTCAGTGGTAAAGAATCTGCCTGTCAGTGCAGGAGATGCAGATTTGATCCCTGGGTCAGGAAGATCCCCCCTGGAAAGGAAATGGCAAGCCACTCCAGTAGCCTTGTCTGGGAAATCCCATGGAAAGAGAAGTCTGGTGGGCTACAGTTCATGGGGACACAAAAGAGTTGGACATGACTTAGTGACTAAAAACAACAACAAATTGCCATTTGTAGTAGCATGGATGGATATGATCACATTGAGTGACGTAAGTCAGACAAAGACAAATTTGTATGATATCACTTGTATGTGAAATCTAAACAAATGGACTTATTGACAGAACAGAAAGAGACTCACAGACATAGAAAACTTATGGTTACCAAAGGAAAAAGAGGGGGAGGGATAAATTAGGAGTATAAGATTAACAGATACACACCACTATATATAAAACAGATAAATAAGAATAATTTACTGTATAGCACGGGAAACTATATTCAATTTCTAGTAATAATCTACAATGTAACAGAATCAGAAAAAAAAGTGTAATTGAATCTCTTTGCTGTATACTTGAAATTAACATTATATATCAACTATACTTATCTGAAAAATAAGAATAATGTATAAAAATAGGTAAATAAGTTAGGTGATGAGGTAAATTATCATTATAAGGAAAGCTTGATCAATCTATCTTACAACTGCCTAAAGCAATGACAAATGCAGGGAAGATAAATATTAGAAAACAACTGTCTGACTTGACAACTATGAGAAGAAAGAATTTGTTTTACCACTTCAGCTGCAACCCCACAGAATCAAGGAACTTTAATTTATTTTATAGTTTAATAGAGTGAAATGCTTTCAAAATATTTCAAAGGATAAATTATTCCATTTGGAAATAAATGAAATAAACATCATTTATATTACAAATCAAAATGTTTAAAAGTTTCTATTTCTATGTTATTGCCTGAGGCAAACTCTTTATCAAGGTTCTTTGCAGCTTAAATTCATCATGTTAACCCATGGTTCATATTATTTTAACTCTATTAGTGTTTAAATAAGTTTTAGAAATATCTCTGCTCAAAAACAGTCAATGTTGACCATACAGGATTCAAAAGCAGTATTAACCAAAGGTCACTGAAATGGCCCTAAGAAAATAATCTTTCTAAAAATAAACTCATAGACCAATCTTGTGTATATTTTTTAAAATACATGCTTAAAAAAAAAAAAAACTGTAGCTGATTATTTTGTGCAAATTTTAGCTCTACCATCAATCCTGTTTTGATAGCCTCACTCTCCAAAAAGACAGAAGAAAGGAAAATAAAAAGTGACTCTGACTTAGATCTTAAACTTTATTAAAATTAATGCCAGTAAAGACTTTTGTGAAAGATAGTTAACACTGCTGGGTTTGGTGAGAAAGTCTTCTTTAAACATTGCTTTTGAGATAGCAATTTAACAACACAGGCAACAACATTGAAATATACTCAAATGATTGATTATAGTAGGTCTATGTCTGAGGATTTATCCTTAAAAAATAGCAACTGGACAAAGATCAGTATTCTATAATAACCTTTTATTATAGCATTACAGCATCAATTATAACATTTGGGGCAAACTAAAAGTCCAGCAATAGGATACTTATAGTTAAATGCTGATACAGCTGTTCATTACTCATTTGATGTTTATGAAGATGAATTCATGACATGGGAAAATAAAAACACAAGGTACAGAATTGTCTTTACAATAACGAATGCACACACACATACATACATATGTATACATATCTGTGTCTCTCTACCTACCTACCCATGCATGAAAGGGAAGAAATAATTGCCAAATGACTCCTGAGACAAATACTTGATTTTCCCTAGCCTACGCCAATGTTTCAACCTAATTTGGTTCACTGACTACAGGCACTGCGGAAGAGAAGTCTATTGCATAAAGTGAAAAACAGTAGAGCAATTAACAATATCCCAATCCTCTCTTTCTCTCAATTCCCATTCCTGGTCCCAGTGGATGATTGTTTAAATGAGCACATTCTTCTTTCAGTGTTTATGGATGGGCTCCTCTTGTTCAGACCTGGCTGCTGCTGGGCCTTTATTTTCCATTTCTTTGCTTATTCTCAGCAAAGTGAGGTGAAGAAGGTGTGTGCACTCTGAGCCCCTCAAAGCACAAGCCTCAGAAGGTGGTACTCAGACCTGTGAGTTTAGTATTGCCTCAAAAACCAAAGCAAGCTAGAATTTAAAGGCTCTTCAGCATGAGAAATGGAGTGAGAGAAGGAACAGAAGGAGAAGGAAAATATAATGTGGACAGCTATGAAAAACCTAGATCTCAAATGATGTGAATGAGCAAGATATTTGCTGCTGTGCTCTTGTCATTGACTAGGGACCATGTTAGGGCCAAAAGCATCAACCATCACAGCTTCTGGCCATCAGAACAAGGCTAATTTCTCTATGCTCCCTCTTCCTCAAGGTTATTACTTCCATTGTTAGGGAGATAATACATGGCAGTATTTGATAGTAAAATGGACTGGAATGGGTAAATTTAACTCAGATGACCATTATAGCTACAACTGTGGGCCAGAATCTCTTAGAAGAAATGGAGTAGTCATCATAGTCAACAAAAGAGTCCGAAATGCAGTACTTGGATGCAATCTCAAAAACGACAGAATGATCTGTTTGTTTACAAGACAAACCATTCAGTATCACAGTAATCCAAGTCTATGACCTGACCAGTAATGCTGAAGAAGCTGAAGTTGGATGGTTCTATAGAGACCTACAAGACCTTCTAGAACTACACCCAAAAGAGATGTCCTTTTCATTATAGGGGACTGGAATGCAAAAGTAGGAAGTCAAGAAACACCTGGAGTAACAGGCAAATTTGGCCTTGGAGTATAGAATGAAGCAGGGCAAAGGCTAATAGAGTTCTGCCAAGGGAATGTACTGGTCATAGCAAACACCCTCTTCCACCAACACAAGAGAAGACTCTACACATGGACATCAGCAGATGGTCAATACCAAAACTAGATTGATTATGTTCTTTGCAGCCAAAGATGGAGAAGCTCTATACAGTCAGCAAAACAAGACTGGGAACTGACTGTGGCTCAGATCACAAACTCCTTATTGCCAAATTCAGACTTAAATTGAAGAAACTAGGGAAAACCACTAGACCATTCAGGCATGACCTAAATCAAATCTCTTATGACTATACAGTGGAAGTGACAAATAGATTCAAGGGATTAGATCTCTGATAGAGTGCCTGAAGAACTATGGATGGAGGTTCAGGACATTGTACAGGAGACAGGGATCAAGACCATCCCCAAGAAAAAGAAATGCAAAAAAAGGCAAAATGGTTGTCTGAGGAGGCCTTACAAATAGATGTGAAAAGTAGAGAAGTGAAAGGCAAAGGAGAAAAAAGGAAAAATATGCCCATTTGAATGGAGAGTTCAAAAGAATAGCAAGGAGAGATAAGAAAGCCTTCCTCCGTGATCAGTGCAAAGAAATAGAGGAAAACAATAAAATGGGAAAGACTACAGAACTCTACAAGAAAATTAGAGATACCATTTCATACAAAGATGGCACAATAAAGGACAAAAATGGTATGGACCTAACAGAAGCAGAAGATATTAAGAAGAGGTGGCAAGAATACACAGAACTATACAAAAAAAAGATCTTCAATGACCCAGATAATCATAATGGTATGATCACTCACCTAGAGCCAGACATCCTGGAATGTGAAGTCAAGTGGGCCTTAGGAAGCATCGCTATGAACAAAGCTAGTGGAGGTGATGGAATTCCAGTTGATATTTCAAATCCTAAAAGATGATGCTGTGAAGGTGCTGCATTCAATACGCCAGCAAATTTGGAAAACTCAGCAGTGGCCACAGGACTGGAAAAGGTCAGTGTTCATTCCAATCCCAAAGAAAGGCAATGCCAAAGGATGCTCAGACCACGACACATTTGCACTCATCTCATATGCTAGCAAAGCAATGCTGAAAATTATCCAAGCAAGGCTTCAACAGTACATGAATTGAGAACTTCCATATATTCAAGCTGGATTTAGAAAAGGCAGAGCAACCAGAGATCAAATTGTCAACATCCACTGGATCATCAAAAAAGCAAGAGAGTTCCAGAAAAAAAATCTACTTCTGCTTTATTGAGTATACCAAAGCCTTTGACTGTGTGGATCACAACAAACTGTGGAAAATTCTTAACGTGATGGGAATACCAGACCCCTGACCTGCCTGATGAGAAATCTGTATGCAGGTCAGGAAGCAACAGTTAGAAATGGACACGGAACAACAGATTGGTTCCAAATCGGGAAAGGAGTACATCAAGGCTGTGTATTATCACCCTGCTTATTTAACCTATATGCAGAGTACATCATGAGTAACACTGGGCTGGATGAAGCACAAGCTGAAATCAAGATTGCCAGGAGAAATATCAATAACCTCAGATGTGCAGATGACACCATCCTTATGGCAAAAAGTGAAGAAGAACTAAAGAGCCTCTTGATGAAAGTGAAAGAGGAGAGTGGAAAAGATGGCTTAAAGCTCAATATTCAGAAAACTAAGATTATGGCATAGGGTCCCATCACTTCATCGTAAATAGATGGGGAAGCAGTGGAAACAGTGACAGACTATTTTGGGGGCTCCAAAATCACTGCAGATGGTGACTGCAGCCATAACATTAAAAGGTGCTTGCTCCTTGGAAGAAAACTTATGACCAACCTAGACAGCATATTAAAAAGCAGAGACATTACTTTGCCAACAAAGGTCCGTCTAGTCAAAGCTATGATTTTTCCAGTAGTCATCTATGGATGTGAGAGTTGGACTATAAAGAAAGCTGAGCATTGAAGAATTGATGCTTTTGAACTGTGGTGTTGGAGAAGACTCTTGAGAGTCCCTTGGACTGCAAGGAGATCCAACCAGTCCATCCTAAAGGAAATAAGTCTTGAATATTCATTGGAAGGACTGATGCTGAAGCTGAACCTCCTGATGTGAAGAACTGACTCATTGGAAAAGACCCTGATGCTGGGAAAGATTGAAGGTGGGAGGAGAAGGGGACGACAGGATGAGATGGTTGGATTGCATCACCAACTCAACGGACATGAGTGTGAGTAAACTCTGGGAGTTGGTTGTGGACAGGGAGGCCTGGCGTGCTGCAGTCCATGGGGTGACAGAGTTGGACACAACTGAGTGACTGAACTGAACTGAATTGAACTCAGTATTTGATAGCAAGACATTTCTCTCGCCATACTGTTCTGACCACTACAATATTTTTTTGTTTTGGTCAACCTTAACTTTTTAAACCAAAACATGCTTATTATCATGTGAACTTTGTTGTTGTTGTTGTTGTTGTTTTTTAATATGTTTTAAGTGCTATTGTTGCACTGTCCATCTGTCTTTTTTTTTTTTAATTTTTATTTTTACTTTATTTTACTTTACAATACTGTATTGGTTTTGGCATACATTGACATGAATCTGCCACGGGTGTACATGAGCTCCCAAACATGAACCCCCCTCCCACCTCCCACCCCATATCATCCCTCCAGATCATCCCCGTGCACCAGCCCCAAGCATCCTGCATCCTGCATCAAACATAGACTGGCGATTCGTTTCTTACATGATGGTATACATGTTTCAATGCCATTCTCCCAAATCCTCCCACCCTCTCCCTCTCCTTCAGAGTCCAAAAGTCTGCTCTACACATCTGTGTCTCTTTTGCTGTCTTGCATACAGGGTCATCATTATCATCTTTCTAAATTCCATATATATGTGTTAGTATACTGTATTGGTGTTTTTCTTTCTGGCTTACTTCACTCTGTATAATCGGCTCCAGTTTCATTCATCTCATTAGAACTGATTTAAATGTATTCTTTTTAATAGCTGAGTAATACTCCATTGTGTATATGTACCACAGCTTTCTTATTCATTCATCTGCTGATGGATATCTAGGTTGTTTCCATGTCCTGGCTATTATAAACAGTGCTGTGATGAACATTGGGGTACATGTGTCTCTTTCTATTCTGGTTTCCTCGGTGTGTATGCCCAGCAGTGGGATTGCTGGGTCATAAGGCAGTTCTATTTGCAATTTTTAAAGGAATCTCCACACTGTTCTCCATAGTGGCTGTACTAGTTTGCATTCCCACCAACAGTGTAAGAGGGTTCCCTTTTCTCCACACCCTCTCCAGCATTTATTGCTTGCAGACTTGTGGATCGCAGCCATTCTGACTGGTGTGAAGTGGTACCTCATTGTGGTCTTGATTTGCATTTCTCTAATAATGAGTGATGTTGAGCATCTTTTCATGTGTTTGTTAGCCATCCATGTCTTCTTTGGAGAAATGTCTATTTAGTTCTTTGGCCCATTTTTTTTTTCCTTCTTCTTCTTTTTTTTTTCTTTTTTCTTTTTTTTTTTTAGTAGTTTTTTATTTTTTTAATTTTAAAATCTTTAATTCTTACATGTGTTCCCAAACATGAACCCCCCTCCCACCTCCCTCCCCATAACATCTCTGTGGGTCATCCCCATGCACCAGCCCCAAGCATGCTGTATCCTGCGTCAGACATAGACTGGTGATTCTATTCTTACATGATAGTATACATGATAGAATGCCATTCTCCTGAATCATCCCACCCTCTCCCTCTCCCTCTGAGTCCAAAAGTCCGTTATACACAGCTGTGTCTTTTTTCCTGTCTTGCATACAGGGTCGTCATTATCATCTTTCTAAATTCCATATATATGTGTTAGTATACTGTATTGGTGTTTTTCTTTCTGGCTTACTTCACTCTGTATAATCGGCTCCAGTTTCATCCATCTCATCAGAACTGATTCAAATGAATTCTTTTTAACGGCTGAGTAATACTCCATTGTGTATATGTACCACAGCTTTCTTATCCATTCATCTGCTGATGGACATCTAGGTTGTTTCCATGTCCTGGCTATTATAAACAGTGCTGCGATGAACATTGGGGTACATGTGTCTCTTTCAATTCTGGTTTCCTCAGTGTGTATGCCCAGCAGTGGGATTGCTGGGTTATAAGGGAGTTCTATTTGCAATTTTTTAAGGAATCTCCACACTGTTCTTTTGAATATCGGCAGGACCTCTGCCTTGCTTCTCTTTTTTCTAGGCCAAGTTGGCCACCTACTTCACTTAACCTCATTTCACAAAGGTTAGATAACCACAAACTGAACTTGAAAAAATCTGCCTTAGGAACAGACCAACATGTTAGTAACATCTGCATTTAAGTGTTCAGATTACAGGTAAATTTTATTTTATAATTTATTTTCTAAAAATTTCTATAGTGTGTATTACATTTATACTACAACAAAAGAAAAGAGAAACAAATCTTCGATAATGTTTCATCTTTGTCCAAGCTATTTTAACTGCATTTGAATGAAATCAAATTTATTCATAAGGATATATATAAAATGAGCATAGAAAACAGAACAAAATAAAAATCTTGTTGGTATTTACCAGTTTCTATCATTGATTTAATTCTGTTTATCAGACTATGTCACCATATTCTTCACCTTCTTCTAGTCTTTTAAACTTCTGTTTAATCTTCCCAAATTTCCTTACCTAAATTCACCCTTTGATCTTTCCACTTATTTAACAGGTCACACCACCCTCTACATTTCTTGCCTCACTCACACCTTAAAACCTGTAATTATTTTATTTTATGTCTTCTTATACCTGCAGATAAATTCAATGTGGAGGACACTGGCTATGTCTTTTTCCTAGGATAATTCCTGGAATGAGAGAATGCTCAATTGATACACATACACACGCACACACATATACATATGGTAATGTACATTTATAATACATATATGCATGTGCATAGATATAGACAACACTGTTAAATAAATTATACATCATTTTATAGCTTTGTTAGTTTTTCTTTCACATGGACAGGATAATAGCTCCCAATATGTCACCCTGTTTTTGAGGTAAGTGATTCCTATCCAGTGATGTCAAATAGCTACCAGCTTTGCTTTTATTCCCATGTGAATCAACAATACTTTTACTGAAAATCAATAAAAACTTTGAATCATGTTGTTTTCACAGACTTTTAAATTTCTGTATGCAGAAGTCTTTCAGACTCCAGTTGGAAAGGAACTGACGGCACTAACACATTATGATAAAAGCTATTTCCGTACAATGTCCAATCTGATTATGTAAACAAAGAATGTTTGGAAAGGTTGTGGAGAAAACGAAAGAGATTTTAGATGTTAATGACATAAACATCTTAGAACCAGGCTCAAAAATTGACTCCTAAAAGTCACTGAATATTTTTGTCTTTCGCACCATACAAAATGCATTGCATATGCTCTACTTTGAAATGAATGATCAACACAGTGACAAAAACAAACCACTATATAGTGCTTCCTATGTACCAGGCACTGTTTTAAAGGCTTTATGTATATTAACTCATCTAATCCTGTGGCCAACCCTATGACACAGGGAATTATTACCCTCCTTAATTTACTGATGTGGAAACTGAGGCACAGAGTGAGCACGTTTGAAAGCAAAAAGCCGTCAGAGCAGCCACCTGAGTTTCCCTCTTGAAGTGCAGTGCTTTAGCTTATAAAGCCATTTATTCCCCCCTCCAGGGTGACTGTCGGCTGGCCCAGGGTCATGTGGCTAGACAAAGCCAGAATTTGAACAGTCTGGCTTCAGGCTTTCTCCTAACTCCGTCATGCTTCTCTAAAAGACCTGAAACAGACGAGAAGCACAGCCATCCCTTCCATGGGGGCTTGGTTCCAGGACTCTCTGAGGATTCCAAACCTGCAGATGATCAAGTCCCTGGCTGTATTAAATGAGCCAAGTGTTATCATCTACATGCAGGCACCTGCAGTGAGGGTAGGAAGGACACTGGAGTTGGACTCAGAAGTCTCCTGAGAAAATTCTGAGCTCTGTTCCTGAATCAGATACTAACATAGCTGGTGTTTTCTTAACTCTAAGATGAAAGTACAAATCCTCCATTATTGTGTTTTTGTTTTGAGGCTTCCCTGGTGGCTCAGTGGGAAAGAACCCGCCTGCCAATGCAGAAGACGTGGGTTCAATCCCTGGGTCGGGAAGACCCCTTGGAGAGGGTATGGCAACCCACTTCAGTATTCTTGCCTGGGAAATCCCATGGACAGTGGAGCCTGGAGAGCTACAGTCCAGGGGGTCACAAAAGAATCAGACAATGTAGTGACCAAACAACTGACTGAATCGGTGACATATACTGTATGATTCTTGAGACCTTAAGGTACTTTGTGAGGATTCACTCTCTAGACTGTGGCTGCCTTTATTCCTTCTATAAATAATGGAGCTCATGGAATTATTTAAGCAAACAGTGGACATGAAACGATCGGTATTGCTGATCTCAAATAGGAAGCAGGCTCTCCCCAGGCCTTTTACATACAAACATTCAACACATTTTTCAAGTGTGCTCAGGAACCAAACCCTGAGAAAGCTCCATAGAAAATAGTAGGATGAAAAGGTATGGTGATTGTTCTCACCAGTCTTAAACAGCAAATGAAATAGGACACCAAAACCAAAACAGAAATATGTGCTATGGAGGGCAAAAAAAGTTCTGTGAATTCAGAGGAAGATGAAGCACTTTGGAGTGGGGAAACTCAGGAAAGGAGACTTTCAGTATATGGATATTAGCAGAAAAAGGGAGCATCAGATACAAGGAAATTAGATTCTGTCTTATTCAATGTCAGACTTCCACAGACCATCTAGTTTTTCAAGGCACTGTGTTAACTGGGAAATCAAGGAGAGGAAGATAGTCCTTGAACTCAGAGCTTAGAATCTGGGGGGTACTGTCTAAGTTAGTTCTCTTACCACAGAAGCGCAAGGCCAGAAGAACACAGAAAAACTAATCACTGTACTCCTCAGAGATGTAGTTTAAAGAAAAAAGGCAACAGTAAAAGAGGAAATTGATGAAGGACTATTGAATTCTGCCTATGGGAGACAGACAGAGTTCAGAGAGTACCACAAAGAGAAAGAGACAGTTGACCAGAGTCTTAAATGAAGCTTAAGTAGATAATTGCTAAGTAGGTGGAGAGGAGAAGGGAATGCTATTTCAAGCAAAAGATACAACATAAAACCATGGATTTTGGTTGTTTCTCTTGTCATATGTGCAGAGAATCACAAAACTTGGGATATGGTAGGATGGAGATGTAACTCTCAATTCTTTATTCTTTTCAGAACAGAGTTGATCTCTCCTTCCACTTTCAAAAAATTTTTCCCAGTACTTGACTTGACCCCAGAATATTCGACTAGGGCACTGATCTCATGAACAGTGAAGTCTGTTTTCACATGTCAATCTCTGCTCCCTGCTCAAGCATGTCCCAAAGGCTGGGACAGGCAGTGTGTGTCAGGGGGCCGGGGTGGAGGAAAGATGCATTCAAGCAAAGGAGGAGCAGGTTTGAAGTGACTGAAGGCAGTAAGAGAGAAAAAGGATGAATGAAAACTCGAAGCAGTTAGTATTATGAAAAATGTAGTGCATAGAATAGCATAACGCCTTCCTTTTATCCCCTTCAATGTTATTTTGAAATAAATTTGAGACAACATATCATGCATCCATAAATATTTTAATATGTATTCCTAAAGACAAAAGCACTTATAATAAAAACACTACAATCAACATACCTGCTAAGTCGCGTCTGTCGTGTCCGACTCTGTGCGACCCCATAGACGGCAGCCCACCAGGCTCCCCCATCCCTGGGATTCTCCAGGCAACAACACTGGAGTGGGTTGCCATTTCCTTTTCCAATGCATGAAAGTGAAAAGTGAAAGTGAAGTCGCTCAGTCGTGTCCGACCCTCAGCGACCCCATGGACTGCAGCCTACCAGGCTCCACTGTCCATGGGATTTTCCAGGCAAGAGTACTGGAGTGGGGTGCCATTGCCTTCTCTGATCAACATACCTAGAAAATTTAATACTATGAACTAACTTCTGAACAGTGAGCCTGCGGAACTTAGAGAACATTGAGCTTTGATGATCTAAGAGCTAAAGATGAGGGAACTTAGTGTCATCAATATGTGGGAGATGCCAAGGATTAGGAAATAGGTGACATCACCTAGGAGTCCTAAAAGGAAGCAAACAATAGAAGATTGGATTAAATACAAAATTCAAATAAAGGCCAGAGACATGAGGAGTTAGAAGAACATGAAGATCTGTGAGGACTGGAGGAATCAAGATATCTCTCCATTTGTGAACAGAAGGAGACTTAGGCTGAGCCTTGAAGGATAGGACTTCAGTAGGTGCTGGGGACAGTGGCGATAATTCATCTGAGGAAAGTGGTACGAGTGATTACGTGGAGCTTGACTGGTAAAAGGGCTCACTTCACAGGAAAGAGGGGATTGTCAGGAAATGAGGTCACCAAGCTGGGAGAGATTAAAGGATGCATCCAGGATTTGAATTTCATTCACTGTTTCAGTAACTGTTGGTTAAGCGGGTAGAATATACCAGAGATCATGCTAACAGCTAGAGATGGTAAGACTTACAAAATTGAGTTATGCTCATAGTTAGATTTAGATTCGTTCCAAGAACATTTAATCAAAAATGCCACAATTATAATGTCATTTAATAAATATTTATTAAACATATTCTATAGGTCAGTCACCATGATGATGCTGTGGATACAATATCATTAAGTCATGGTCCACAAAAAGCCATTGAACCATGGACAAATTTTGGGGGGATGTGGACATGAGAAAAAGCATTTTGAGGGGAATTTCTTTTTTACTATGCACAAAGAATGGGATAAGGACACTTCATCAAGTAGACAAAGTGATAAACCTTGAAATAAAGGGAAAACAAGAATGGAAAAAAAGGGATTATATAAGAGATGTATTCATGGAAGAAAATGGTGCGAAAAAGCTGAGTAACTGATGTCCCAAAGTTTCAGACGGGGTGTGTGTGTGTGTTTGTATGCACATGTGTGAGCACAATCTTTCAGGTGTGACCATATCAGTTTTCCTTTTGGGTGTCTGAAAGCGTTCTCTGTGATACAATGAGCTCTACAGAGATCACCTTTCCTTTATGCTAAGAAAACTGTAGGTCTAATGCAGCAACATCCTAAAAGGTCTTCCTGGGGATATCAGGTTTCTCTGGAGAAGGGGAACTTCCCCATTGCTGATGCGCTGATGGCCAGGTATGGTCCCTTCAAACAGCAAGTGTTGTCTTAATAAAGACAGCACAGTGGGTTTTTGGATACCAGTATCAAGGTCACTTAGAGCATTCAGAATGATTCTTAAATGATCGACCAATGTAAACTTGGGTGCTCTCTGCGTTGTTCCCTTGGAGTCAGCAAACATTGCACAGATGAAAGAAAAAAAAACAGTAAATTATTTCCAAGGATTAGAAACAGAAATCCTCAGATGATTCACCGATGATTCAGATTTCTGTGTATCGCTTCTATTCTACTTGTTGCCAAGGGAACTTGGGGCCTACTTCCTACCACACTTCGGCTATAAAAAGTACCAGCAAAAGCCACAGGAGAGTAACTTCTCTACTCTTTTTATCAAAAAAAGGCTAACGGCCAACATGTCATTTTCACAGAGAGATTTCAATTTTATCTATGAAGGTGATATCCATGAGACACTGAGATGTCATGTGATTATTCTATTTATCTATCGACTCCTTTCATTCAGCTGCTTTACTCAAGCAGGGCATCTCCTATAAAGAACCTAAGATGCCAGTGGAAATTGTCCTTTTTTCCATAAAATCCAGACCAACATGCTTTTTTTGTTGTTGTTTTTAAGCTTTATTTTTTAATTGGAGGAAAGTTGCTTTAGAGTGTTGTGTTGGTTTCTGCTGTACAACAATGAGAATCTGTCATAATTGTGTGTGTGTGTGTGTGTGTGTGTGTGTGTGTGTGTGTACTCACATGTACTGTGTTCTGTGCTAAGTCGCTTCAGTCATGTCTGACTCTGCGACCCCATGGACTGCAGCCCACCAGGCTCCTCGGTCCATGGGGTTCTCTAGGCAAGAATACTGGAGTGGGTTGCCATGACCTCCTCCAGGGGGAGGAGGGATCGAACCTGCGTTTCTTAAGCCTCCTGCATTGGCAGGCAGATTCTTTACTACTAGCACCACCATATGTCCCTCCCTTGTGAGCCTCCCACTCTTGCCTGTATCCCACCCTCTAGGTCACTGCAGAGCACTGGACTGAGCTCCCTGTGTCTTACAGCAGCTTCCCACTAGTTATCTATTTTACATATGACAGTGTATATGCTTTTGTACCAATTGCCAAAGCCTGGCCAATGTGTGGACCTCAGCCAGGGCTCAAACCCAGAGTCATGCTCTGCCCTGTCTGTCTGGGTCATCACAGCAAGAGAAGGACATAAGCCAGGGAGATGAAGGCAGTTTGATGACCACAGGTGGGCCTGTGCACTTTTACTCTTGTTGCCATGATCTGTTGATCTTTCTCTAGCCGTCACCTTTATCAAGCCACAAAAAGAGTAGAGTCAAACATTCATAGTAGAAAACCAGTCCTGGATGGATAATTTCCATTGCATATATAACCTAAATTTTTTCCTTAATATGTTCCTTGACTTAAATTCTCCTTTAGAAATAGGGCAGGAAGCATACCTCAATGGATAGGTGTCAGGAAGACAGCAGAAGTCAATAGCACAGACCAGCACCCTCTATGCTTACAGAGGGCAGATTCACCCATCTGTTAAGAAGGCCTGGAAGCCCAAGACAATTGAAAGCATTCCAGAAATTTTTTTTTTCATTTGACTTTGATGCTTCCTAGAAATTTTGTAAAGAACAAACTTTTCTCTTTTAAGAGGGCATATTTTCTCTTTATTATTCCCTATGCCCAGAAAAGGGTTTCCCAGGTGGCTCAGTGGTAAAGAATCAACCTGCCAATGCAGAAGACACAGCTTCGACCCCTGAGAAAGATCCCCTGGAGAAAGCTACTCCAGTACTCTCGCCTGGGGAATCCCATGGACAGAGGAGCCTGGTGGGCTACAGTCCATGCGGTTACAAAGAGCTGGACATGACTGAGTGACTAAATAACAACAAAGCCAGAAAAAAAGCCTCCAGCTATTCCTGCTTGAGCCCCACCTAAGAGGTACAGAATGCCTAAGATGTGCTTATGCTTAAATTTATATAATATTAGAACACTCCAGATCTTTGAAGGGGCAACATGATAAAATATAAGGCTACAAATTTTAATATTTTAAATGGATGTTAGTATTACTTTCGTAATCAACAGTGATTTGTTCTAAAATGCAAAACTTCCCACCTTAAAATCTATCATGAGTTTCCTATTTCTTTGAGAATAAAATCCCAGCTCCTTCTCATGGAATGCAAAACCCCTTATGGCCTCATCTCACATCCCTTTGTACCTGAGCAATGCAGAACTACGATGGCTCCCAACACCTATGAGTGTCCCATGCCTCTGTGACTTGGCACATGGGCCTCACTAAGCCTGGAATGTCTTTGCTCTCCTCTCACCTGATGGATTTCTATTTATTCTCAACACTTAATTCATAACTATCACCTGCTCTGCTGAGTGTTTCCTGACTCAACTGTCTGTCCAAAGCAATTCTTACAGAAGTCTTCTGGCTTTGTCAGTATTTATAATATTGCATGCACACTATATGTCAACTATTGTTCATGTGTGTCTGTAATTTTTCATCTATTACACTGGATAATTCTTGGGAGCCAGATTCATTTTATTTTTTATCTTTGTTTTGAGTACTTTGCACAGTTGCTCAATATACATTAAGTTGTGTGTAACATTTTGTTGAAAACTTTTCCATTTTGCAAACCTTATGATGATTAGAGGAAAACGTATTTAAAAGGAATGCACCACTAGATAATGTGAAACATGAAATAAACTTTGCAAATTTCTCCCTTAGAATACCTCTGTTCAAATTTCTTGCTGGATAAACACAGGAAGGGTCAATGTGTCATAACTCAGGTGGATGTAAATGAAAGGGGCATTTACTCAACAAAGAAGAGCAATGACGACGAGGTCTTCTTGACCTCTGATGTTCAGACTAGCTGGTGGAAAACTTAAAGTGTGATTTTTCTGCTTGTCCCAAGAACTCTGAATGAGACCCACATAAACATCTGCTTTAATAACTGAATCAAAGTTATTGAAGCTTTGCAGCAGACCTGCCAACCAAGAAGTGCGAGAATAGCTCATTCTATTAAATCCACTGGGTCGTTTGGTCAGAGTACTCACAGGCCTTGAGCCCGAGTATTTCAGAAGTCCCCAACCTTAGCAATGAGGAGTGCAGGTGAGGTGACAGGGCCAGATGTGGGAAAGGAGCCTCATTTTGAAACAAGAGTTAACATACAGTCCTCCTCCAGTAAGAGCCTATGTATCAGTAGTGAAAAGCTTGCTGAGATAGAGACCAGAACTATGCTGAGCTTGTGACTTCTCAGCAGCAACTTGGACCTGGCCTGGCAAAAGCTCTTATAGCACCAAGCTGAGGTTCCTGAGCTAAAGCAGGAGTCACATCCACTAAGAGGAGAGATGCCCAGACATGCTGAGAAAGCTGTGAGAGAAATAGCATACATGAGCCAAATGCTAGAGTAGGGTCAGGAATGGAGAGAGAGTAGACTGGGATAGAAATGAGGAGCGGAGGACTCTTTCAACAAGCACCTGGGACACCGCAAGCCTTTGCCTGGTGTGTGGACAGGTAACCTCATGCTCAGCTGCTCAGCTGTGCTCAACTCCTTGCAACCTCATGGACTGTAGCCCACCAGGCTCTTCTGTCCATGGGATTTCTCACGCAAGAATACTGGAGTGGGTTGCCATTTCCTTCTCCAGAAGATCTTTCTGACCCAGGGATCAAACCCATGTCTCCAACTTGGCAGGCAAATTCTCTACCACTGAGTCACCAGGGAAGCCCCAATCTAGGTGGATAGTGCTTTGTAAATAAAGGGAAAATATTCCTCACTTCTCCTCAGGGGTGAAGGTGTTCTTCACAAAGAAGAGCAGAGAATTTATCTGTGTCAGGGTTTCTAAAGCCCCAGGAAAATTACTATTGGAAATTACTGCCACGGCAGAAGGACTTCTGCTCTGACTCCATGGATTCTGAGTTTTTACAAAGCTGGAGTCTCACAGAGAGCCCAAGGTGAGTGTGAGAAAAGGAAGGGCGATTTTAAGCAATTCATCAGGCAATTTCAGTACCTGAAAATGTTCAGTGCTTCTCGTCTTCCAAACATTGATAGATGGACTCCTGCTCTCCACCAGGGTATATTTCTCATTTGGATATTGTCATCTAGATGTTCCTCTACCTGGATGTTTTCCAGACATCCTTGTGCATTTGCAGTCAAGATGTTCAAGACTTCTTAGGATGGTTAAAGACTGGGACTGGCTTCCAATTCTGAAACAAGATAGCTTCAGTGGTATCTTATCCCAGAAGGTCACCCCAAAACCATAGAGAACCCAAGGAGGTGCTTTCTACCTTGATAGATGAAACCAGAAGAGCCTGAGCAAGAACCCTAAGAGCATCAGAAGAATGAAGCCAACCAAACTTACATTGACAGAGCTCAGAAAACCAAACTATCATTAGAACAGACCAACAAGTCAACTACAGGCTCAACCTAAACAAGACAATTGACCTCTAACACAGAAAATATGAGCAGGATCAATGGTCTGCTAACATAATAACCAAAATATTCAGGATACAGTAGAAAATCATTCATCCTATCAAGAACCAGGAAAAGCCATAATCTGAATGGGAAAAGATAATCAGCTGATGCCAGTTACAAGATATATGTGATGCTGGAATGTCTGACAAAGATCTTAAAGCAGCTGTCATAAAGTGCTTTAAAAAATCAATTACAAGTCCTCATGAAACAAAAGGCAAATTAGAAAATTATAGCAAAGAAATAGAAGTTATGACAATTTGGTGAATGGGGAGATGTTTGCAAATAATGTATCCAAAAAAGCATTAGTATTCAAAATATATAAAGAACTCCTAAAACTCCATAGCAAAAACTCAAATAATATGAGGAAAAAATGGGGAAAGGACCTGAACATTTTTCCAAAGAGGATATATGAATGGCCAACAGGTACATGAAAAGGTGCTCAAAATCAGTTCAATTCAGTTCAGTCGTTCAGTCATGTTCGACTCTTTGCGACCCCATGAATCGCAACATGCCAGGCCTCCCTGTCCATTACCAACTCCTGGAGTTCACTCAAACTCATGTTCATCGAGTCGGTGATGCCATCCAACCATCTCATCCTCTGTTGCCCCCTTCTCCTCCTGCCCCCAATCCCTCCCAGCATCAGAGTCTTTTCCAATGAGTCAACTCTTCGCATGAGGTGGCCAAAGTATTGGAATTTCAGCTTTAGCATCAGTCCTTCCAATGAACACCTAGGACTGATCTCTTTTAGAATGGACTGGTTGGATCTCCTTGCAGTCCAAGGGACTCTCAAGAGTCTTCTCCAACACCAGAGTTCAAAAGCATCAGTTCTTTGGTGCTCAGCTTTCTTGACAGTCCAACTCTCACATCCATATATGACCACTGGAAAAACCATAGCCTTGACTAGACAGACCTTTGTTAGCAAAGTAATGTCTTTGCTTTTAATATGCTGTCTAGGTTGGTCATAACTTTTCTTCCATGGAGCAAGCATCTTTTAATTTCTTGGCTGCAGTCACTATCTGCAGTGATTTTGGAGCCCCCAAAATAAAGTCTGCCACTGTTACTCTATCTATTTTCCATGAAGTGATGAGACCAGATGCCATGATCTTAGTTTTCTGAATGTTGAGTTTTAAGCCAACTTTTTCACTCTTCTCTTTCACTTTCATCAAGAGGCTTTTTAGTTCTTCTTCACTTCTGCCATAAGGGTGGTGTCATCTGCATATCTGAGGTTATTGATATTTCTCCTGGCAATCTCGATTCCAGCTTGTGCTTCTTTCAGCCCAGCATTTCTCATGATCTACTCTGCATAGAAGTTAAATAAGCAGGGTGACAATACACAGCCTTGATGTACTCCTTTCCTGATTTGGAACCAATCTGTTTTTCTGTGTCCAATTCTAACTGTTGCTTCCTGATCTGCATACAGATTTCTCAGGAGGCAGGTCAGGTGGTCTGGAATTCCCATCACCTCAAGAATTTTCCACAGTTTGCTGTCAAAGGCTTTGGCATAATCAATAAAACAGAAATAGATGCTTCTCTGGAACTCTCTCGCTTTTTTGATGATCTAATGGATGTCAGCAATTTGATCTCTGGTTCCTCTGCCTTTTCTAAATCCAGCTTGAATGTATGGAAGTTCTCAGATCATGTACTGTTGAAGCCTTCCTTGGAGATTTTCAGCATTGCTTTGCTAGCATGTGAGATGAGTGCAATTGTGCGGTAGTTTGAGCATCCTTTGGCATTGCCTTTCTTTGGGATTGGAATGAACACTGACCTTTTCCAGTCCTGTGGCCACTGCTGAGTTTTCCAAATTTGCTGGCATACTGAGTGCAGCACTAGTGCACCCCCTGGTCATAGCAGCATTATTTACAACAGCTAATTATTTACAAGAGCTAATGTGGAAATAACCTAAGTGTCTAGGTACAGATAAATGCATAAAAGTGATGTGGGATATATATATACACAATGAGATATCACTCAGCCATAAAAAATAAAGAAGTCCTGCCATTTGCAACAACATAGATGGACTTTGAGGGCATTATACTAACTGAAATAGGTCAGGCAAAGAAATACAAATACCATACAATCTCAATTAAATGTAGAAGTTTTTTTTTAAATAGCAAAGAAAGAAACCAACTCACAGAAAAAGAGATCAGGTTTGTGGCTACCACATTTGGGGACAGGAGGAGAAATGGGATGGTGGTCAGAAGATATAAAGGTCAAAAAAAAAAAACAAAAAAAGGGGGGGATGGAAAGACCTGAGCAAACTTGCATAGTTCCATTTCTAGGTCCACTGCCATGACTCTGGTTGTGTTTCAATCCATCATGATGATTATATAAGGTGTTGAGTTGTGGATTGGAATATCCCTGGGACAAACAAGAATATGTAGTGTTTCTTACATTTCCTTAGCTATGAACAGTAATTTACCCATCTCTATTTTCCCAATTTGCCTGAGTAAATTAAAATTTTCAGTAGAGATCAGAATGCATGAGACATAAGAGATTCAGGTTCAATCCCTTGGTTGGGAAGATCCCCTGGAGAAAGAAATGGCAACCCACTCTAGTATTCTTGCCTGGAGAAACCCATGGACAAAGGAGCCTGGTGGGCTGCAGTCCATGAGGTCACAAAAGAATTGGACACAACTGAAGCAGTTTAGCAAGCAAGAAAAAAATAATAATGTTCATGCCCTGTTCTGGGGTTACCCAAGATAACCTCATTTGTCATTGTTAAAACTAGCCTCAAGGAACAGTCCACTCTTTTGTAAAAATGTCCTAGTTTAACTATCACTCAATTCTACATCTAGTTTCTAGATAGATGGTCTTACTGAGGTTACCTACCCTGAATAGAAAGTGAAATCACAGCTGGTGATCAAAATTGTCTATCCAGTTCAGAAACTCAACCTTGAGTTGATCTGCCCTGAGCTCCTAATTCAGCTGGCATTAGGTGAAGTGAATGTTAGTCTTAGAACATTTAGAATTCACCTCTGTTACTCAGCCAGCAGTCAAAACTGACAGGCAGATTCCCAAGAATATTAGTAAGATCTTCAAGCACTGACAAAGGCAACTTAGATGCCCAGAAAGATTATTGGGATAAAAATTTTACAGCATGTAGGTGTGACTGCCCAAGACAAAATAGGGAAATACTTCTATGTGCATGTTGGAAAGTCAAGGCAGGAAAGCACAACCAGTGGTCAGGCCAAGGCAGCTAGAGACGCGATGGAGGGGTGGGTAAAGGATCTCAGACAATGGCCTTCAACAAGGCTGCTACCTGAAGCTGATTTGTGGTATGGAGTAAAGGGCAAAGCAAGAATGCAAGTGAGAGGATGACATAACAAGCGATGGTGCAAAACAAGATTCTGAGTCACAGCTTTAGTGACGGGAAGCTGAAATGCCTATCTATGAAAAACTGAGTTTCAACTATTTTATCATTTCATGTCATTGGAAGAGATGCTTCTACTGTATTTTCAGTTTGTTATGAAATGATGTGTTATGACATAAGATGCAAACTCAAATGTGCCACAGGTCAGACTGGCTCAATTTGCCCAAAGGAAAGATCATAATGAAAATTCCTAGAGAGGTTAATACATCAAATGTAATTATATCTCAGCCAGTTGGTCAACATTTCTGAGTACATTCTTGGTACAGAGTTCAGTGTGAAGTGCTCTAAACTATTTTATATCAGACTATTTTACTGGTATAAGTTTTATCTTTGAATTAAAAGAGATGCACAATTCTCAAACATTGTAATAGTTCTCGAGTGAATGACTTTTTTTGATTCATGGATTTCTATGTCCAGTCATAACATATCCCTTCTTTACAATCTTATATTTCCATTTTCCATTGCTTATCAGAAATATTTTGACATATGACCAAAGATAAATAATCCTTAATCAAGGAGAAATATGGTTGATTATATAATCAGGGATAAATAAACTAAAATATATTATAATTAAATAATTTTGAAATGGCAACATAAATCTAAAGATAAATGCATCAATCTACAAACTAGTAAAGATAATATGGCATAAAGTTATAAATATGATTCCTTTTAACATATTAATGAGGAAAACAAAATCTCCAGCTACGAACACTGTTTTGAATTATTCCAACACCTGAGTCTTTTAAAATATTAATGTTGAAAAAATATCTAATGTCACTGACAGATGAGTTAATGTATCATCTCATGATATTATTAGCCCAAAGACTTAATATTTGAAATGAATAAGAAAATACTTGCTTTATTTTCCACATAATATTTTTGAGTAAGATACTTCTTTCCCTGTGAAACACTACATGCTTAAAATGTCCAGAGACTCTATTTGAATTCTTGTTCCTAATCAAGCTCTTTAAGTTTTTATTTCAGTTGAAACTCTTTACATTTAAGCTACTTTGTTTGATTAAATTTAATGTGAGGAAACTTCTTATTTGTTCTTTCTCCATAAAAGGGCTAGTCTTTGATAAACATTTTGTCTCTTATCCTGGTCTATGATCATAAGTGTTTACTGGGAAAGATAAAGTCTCTGAGGTTTTCATCTGGAGATGACCTTTAAAGAGTGCAAATTGTACTCTGCCTAGAACACCACATTACATCAGTCAAAGCTAGAAGAACCCTTTACTTTGATGGTTCTGTTTATAAGCCTTTTCCTTTATTCTCTCATGCTTTTATTATCTTCATTACCCCACTATGGAGCCTACTACTAGCTGAATAATACCAGTGCCGCACTGTGCTTAGCTGCTCAGTTGCATCCAGCTCTTTGTGACCCCATGGAGTGTAGCCTGCCAGACTCCTCTGCCCATGGAATTCTCCAGGCAAGAACACTGGAGTGGATTGCCATGCCCTCCTCCAGGGGATCTTCCCAGCCCAGGGATCAAACCTGGTATCCTGTGTTGCAGGCAGATTCCTTACTGTTTGAGCCACCAGGGAAGCAAATGGTAAACATTTAATTAAAAATGATTTAACAATAAATGAATGACAGGTATAATCCTAAACATATAGGATCTAGAGTTCTTAAAATTATTCTTAATCATACATGCATAAGCCTTTACAAACCCACTTCTAGATAACATTGTCTTCCTCTTGGAAGATCAGTACCATCTTTAGTGGAAAGAGTGTAAGCCGTGCTACACTGAGTAAAGTACTTTGCCTCTCTGAATCTGGGTATTTTCCCCACTAAGGAATTAGACACAAAATACACAAAGAACACATTGAATATAATAACTATTTCACAAGTGGTAGCTGTTATTGTTACTACTTGTGAGAGCTATTTGAAAGAAGGTTTCCTGAACCACTTTATTTTCATGTATATTTTTATGTTTTCTTACAGTATTATCCAAGTACCACAAAGACATGGAAATATGTGACAAGATGTGAATAATTCATATGGAATTAAAATAAATATGTCAGAGAAAAGATGATTAGTTTTGCAACCAAATTTTTTTTTTACTCTTTCTGCTTTTTTATATTCACTTCCAATTTTATTGCATTATAATCAGAAAATATAGAAAATGTAGTATTGCACTTTTGGAATGTACTTTAAAGCTTTCTTAGTGGCCTATTACACAGATTTTACGAATGGCTCACTCATGCTTCTTTATGCTATAAAGAAAATGTGTCTTTCAGGAATTGGCATTAAATTCTTTGAAAACTGAAAAATACTGTTGGGAGGTGGTGACCTCTTTTTATATAACTTACTCATTCCTGGAGAAAATCTCTGGAGGGAAAGCAGGAGAAGTGGGGTGGTTCAGTGTTTACCTGCCTTCTTGCTTCCGTCAGTTCAGTGCTCTCTCTGAGCACTCTACAGTTGTTATCCCTTAGATAATAAGTAGCTTTGGAGGATGCTGCCACTTATTTTGTCACAGAAAAGAAAATTCAGAAGCTCCTCTGCCAACCTATTGCCCACAGAAGTCCCTTACTCCCTTGTACCCCAGGCCACCCATCACCTTCACACAACACCACTTCTGCCCTTTATCCGCCCAGAGTCACCCTTAGTTTCCATGTTAGTTCATATGAGCCACTCCTCTTTCTTAGGCAGCGCCCACAGTGTTGAGTCTGGGGAGGGGAACAACATTCTCTGTAGTTTTGCTATCTTGTCAGGAATGGGAAATCTCAAAATCTACGATGAGGCAATTTTATCGCAAGAGCCTGTGCTAATTCATGGAAGAGTCCTATGTGAAAACTGCTGTGAAATGTTTTGAACTATACGTCATGTCTGACATTGAAAGGATCATTTATCTTTCTATTAAAATAAAACGTCTACTGACTCTTAGGATAGTCGATGTGAATTTTAAAGATGCTTTGAATAGTCAAAATTCTTGGAAAAGAAAGTACCCACTCTATTGCTAGATATGACTCTTTTCCTGGGGAGGGAGAAGATTTTTTAAAAAATTAAGAGCTATTCCCCTAAGTCGTGTCCAACTTTTATGACCTTATGGGCTGTAGCCCACCAAGCTCCTCTGTCCATGGAATTTCCCAGGCAGGAATACTGGAGTGGGTTGCCATTTCCTTCTCCAGGGGATCTTCTCGACCCAGGGATCAAACCCTGGTCTCCTGCACTGCAAGCAGATTCTTTCCTGACTGAAGCACTAGGTAGAAAAGGGGGTGGTTTCACCCAATTTCCAAAGTGGAGGAAGGGAGTATCAGTCTCGCTCTGCCTGACTGCCTGAGCTGGACATCTTCCTCTCCGGGCCTCAGACTGGAAATTACACCATCATCCCTCTTGGTTCTCAGACTTCCAGATTCGGGCTGGAATACACCACCAGCTCTCCTGGGGCTCCAGCTTGCCGGCTGCACATCATGGGACTCCTCCTCCTCAATAATCATATGAATCAATTCTTTACAATAAATGCCTTTAGGTATCAAGAAACTTGAGAGACATTCAGTTTGATAATTTGCTGGCACAGTGACTATGCCATACGTGCGTATAATCTGTATAATCTCATGATGTTTTAAGCACATGTTGAAACACTTCCTGTGAACAACCTACTAGGGATTACTCTGCCCTGGGGGTGGCAAAAGCAGCAGGCAGGGTTAGGGTGATTCTCAGAGGAGCAGCTACTTGATGGTGAAAGGCTGGTCACTGACTCAGAGTATGTGTCTCTCTGACCACGCCAACTGTCTGGATGTATATGAACATGGTACCATAAAGAACCTCACCTTCATCCTAAAGTGGTCCACCAGTGGGATGGAAAAAACATGGACTGACTTTTCATCATCTCATCTTCTCTATTTCTCAGTATAATCACTTCACACGTTTTCTGTATTACCCATTCACACATGAGTTCAGCCTTCCTTTCTGAGAAAGAATAGAGCTGACTAACATGGCTAGAGCCAAAAAGGGAAATGTTCTCATCTTTGCCAACACAAAATAGGCATTCCCAGTAGACTAAAAGATCTTACCCCAAACAGAAACTCCAAAGAGATACAAGAGTTAGAACAGGACCATTTTTTGTCGTGTCCAGTACATACTCTGTCAGATATGTGTCCTGTAATTCTATGTGAAATAAAAGGACTGCAAAGCCACAAAGCTGCAAAGCCTCGAGTGGATGACAAGTGAGCAGAGTTCCTAGGAAAAGCACCTCAATGACATTTGGACCACTTTCAAATACACTACAGCACACTGGGAACACATCAGACAGACACAACTGTCCACCCAGTCCACTTTGCCTTAACGTCACTTTATTTTACAAGGATTAAAATAAATGCAATGGGCAAAGGAGAAAAGGAAACCTATACCCATCGGAATGCAGAGTTCCAGAGAATAGCCAGGAGAGATAAGAAACCTCTCCTCAATGATCAATGCAAAGAAAAAGAGGGAAATAATGGCATGGGAAAACTAGAGATCTCTTCAAGAAAATTAGAGCTACCAAGGGAACATTTTATGCAAAGATGGGCATAATAAAGGACAGAAATGGCATGAACCGAACAGAAGCAGAAGATATTAAGAAAAGGTGACCAGAATACATGGAAGAACTATGCAAAAAAGGTCTTGATGACCCAGGAAGCCACAAGGGTGTGCCCACTTACCTAGAGCCAGGCATCCTAGACTGCAAAGTCAAGTGGGCCTTAGGAAGCCTCACTATGAACAAAGCCAGTGGAGGTGATGGAATTCCAGGTGAGCTATTTCAAGTCCCAAAATATGATGCTGTCAAAGTGCTTCACTCAATATACCAGCAAATTTGGAAAACTCAGAAGTGGCCACAGGACTGGAAAAGGTCAGTTTTCATTCCAATGCCAAAGAATGTTCAGACTATCACACAAATGCACTCATCTCACACACTAGCAAAGCGATGCTCAAAAATCATCAAGTGAGGCTTCAACAGTATGTGAACTGAGAATTTATAAATGTACAAGCTGGGTTTAGAAAAGGCAGAGGACCAGAGATCAAACTGCCAACATCCATTGGATCATCAAAAAACCAAAAGAGTTCCAGAAAAACATCTACTTCTGCTTTATTGACTATGCCAAAGCCTTTGACTGTGCGGATCACAACAAACTGGAACTCTTCAAGAGATGGGATTACCAGAAAACCTAACCTGCCTACTGAGAAATCTGTATGTAAGTCAAGAGAAGCAACAGTTAGAAACAGACATGGAACAATGGACTGGTTCTAAAGTGGGAAAGGAGTACCTCAAGGCTGTATATTGCCACCCTGCTTATTTAACTTATATGCAGAGTACATCATGCAAAATGCTGACTGGATGAAGCACAAGCAGAAAACAAGATTGCTGGAAGAAATATCAATAACCTCAGATATGCAGATGACACCACCCTTATGGCAGAAAGCGAAGACCAACTGAAGAGCCTCTTGATGAAAGTGAAAGAGGAGAGTGAAAAACTGGCTTAAAACTCAAAATTCAAAAAACGAAGATCATGGCATCTGGTCCCATCATTTCATGGCAAATAGATGGGGAAGCAGTGGAAACAGTGAGAAACTTTATTTTGGGGGGCTCCAAAATCACTGCAGATGGTGACTGCAGCCATGAAATTAAAAGACACTTGCTCCTTAGAAGAAAAGTTATGACCAACCTAGACAGCATATTAAAAAGCGGAGACATTACCAACAAAGGTCCATCTAGTCAAAGCGATGGTTTTTCCAGTAGTCATGCATGGATATGAGAGTTGGACCATAGAGAAAGCTGAGTGCTAAAGAATTGATGCTTTTGAACTGTGGTATTGAGAGTCCCTTGGACTCCAAGGAGATCAAACCAGTCAATCCTAAAGGAAATAAGTCCTGAATACTCATTGGAAGGGCTGATGCGGAAGCTGAAGCTCTAATACTTTGGCCACCTGATGAGAAGAACTGCTGCTGCTGTTGCTAAGTCACTTCAGTCGTGTCCAACTCTGTGCGACCCCATAAACGGCAGCCCACCAGGCTCCCCCGTCCCTGGGATTCTCCAGGCAAGATCACTGGAGTGGGTTGCCATTTCCTTTTCCAGTGCATGAAAGAAGTCACTTGGTCGTGTCTGACTCTCAGCAACCCCATGGACTGCAGCCTACCAGGCTCCTCCATCCATGGGATTTTCCAGGCATGAGTACTGGAGTGGGGTGCCATTGCTTTCGCTGGATGAGAAGAACTGGCTCATTGGAAAAGACCCTGATGCCGGGAAAGATTGAAGGCAGGAGGAGAAGGAGACGACAGAGGATGAAATTGGTTGGATAGCATCATGACTCAATGGACACGAGTTTGAGCAAGCTCCGGGAGTTGGTGATGGACAACTCGGCCTGGCGTGCTGCAGTCCACGCAGAGTCAGACGCAACTGAACTGAGTGAAAATGATGAACATAATAATAGGTCACATTTAAAATACTTGTAAAAGCTTTTATATAGACACTGACATGGATATACATTTTCAGAGTCCAAAGACTGAGGGGGAATTTAATATTAATACAATTCAGTAGTAAATACTAATAGACCATAAAATAACGGAACTAAAGTATTCTCATTTGCCTTCAGAGATAGGAGCAGTTTCTGAAAAAGAAAAAAAAATGCCATTTATCTGAGATGGTCACAGATTTGCAAAGTTCATGAGTTTGAAGGAATTATTTGGGTTAAATATAAACAAATGAGGTTTTGCAAATCAAGTCCAAATAATAAACTTAGAGGTATGTGTGAGTGCTTAGTCATAATCTACTCTTTGTGACCCTACAGACTGTAGTTAGCCAAGCTCCTCTGTCCATGGGATTTTCCTGGCAAGAATACTGGAGTGGGTTGCCATTTCCCTCTCCAGCTGATCTCTTTGATCCAGGGATTGAACCCACGTCTCTTGCCCTCCTGCATTGACAAGCAGTTTCTTTACCAATGTGCCATCTTGGAAGCCTGATAAAGCTTAATGTATACAATATATAGACAAAGAAACATTTTTATTCTATTGTAACCCATCACACATACTATTTTAGAAATCATCACTTTTACATAAGATATTATGAATAGTCATCCTCTTAAATCATGAATTTTATCATGGATATTCTTAGCTTTATTTACCCAGGCCATCGTTACTGGACATTCAAATTGTTTTGAAAAGTTTATGGTTATATATACTTTTTTGGTCAGTTTTTAATTAACAAATATTTGGGCATATGTCTCATAGTTTCTATGGGTCAAATACCTGGCAGTGGAAATGCTCAGTCAGAGGTTAAAGGTTTTTGAAACATCTTGATACATTTTGCTAAAATCTCCTCCAAAATAGATACAGCAACAAATACTTCTTCAGCAGTAGGTAAGTGTACATTTATGAATGTGCTTCTTATAAACACCTATGCTTGGTATTATCACCTAGATCATTTCACATAGTACCTTTGTAGGAAGAACTTCAGGTGTTGATTAAATGCTTACTATGCCGACATCTGCAGAGGTCAATAATCAAATTACTCATGTAACCTTCATGTACGAGAGGAGCCAGTTCACTTTAACTGTGCAGAATGCTACCAAAACTTGATCTGCAGCCATTATTCTCTAGTTCTTTTGGAGGACAAACTCTGGATAAAGATCGGAAGCTAGTTGCTCTGTGAAGCTGTTTGCAGGTTTGATTACGTAAGACATGCAGATGTAATGAGTCAGCGTACCAGATTAACCCACGCAACACACTGAATATCAGACAAGAGTAAGGATTCAGAGGAAAAGAAAAGTGATGCCCAGGGCCAAGATGTAAGTACTGTTTGGCAAAGCTGTATGTCTAAAAACAACAGATGTATCACAAGACCTGTTTAAAATCTTAAGTGGGGATTCATTTTGGCTAGAGACTTTTAAAATCATAGGAAATCAACTGTTTTCAAGTGGTGTGACTTCAGAGATACTCAGATTCTTTCCAGGTAGAATAATACGATATTTTTCAATCTTCATATAATAGAAAAAGCATAGGAAGAGAACTCAAAAAACCTGATTTTTTAATATCCCAGCTCCTCTCTACATACAATATGACTTGGGAGAGTGGGGACACCTTTAAAACAAGAGCTTATTTCTATCAAGCACTCTTTATATTTCAGGCCTTTTGCTGTATGTGTGTGTATGTGTGTGTAATCCTACAGCAACTCCACTGTATATCAAATCATGTATCTCCTTCTTTTTGCAGCTGTAACACTGAGGATGAGAGTCCATAGCCCTTGCCTTGCTTGACTCAGCCTCTGAGTGATGGAGACCTAGTGCTTGCCTCCAGAATCTATGGGCTTAACTGCCACTCTAAGTTGCATATTTGGAAAATGGGAAAACTTAGGGAATCAGACTAGATGTTTTCCAAACTTCCCTTTAAGTCTAAAGTTCTCTGTAATGTCCATCTTTATTTTTAATAAAAAGGCATATTTCTATGATTGCACAATCAATAAGGGCTGAAGCTGTCATCTAAACCTCCTAGTTACATGGATGCTACTTTTAAAATTTACTGGCATTGTTGAGGTAAAATTCATACAAAGCATTCAATTTAATGGCTTTTAGTATATTCACAGAGCTGTGCAACCATCACCACAATCAATGTAGAACACTTTAATCACTTCAAGGAGCCCATTAGCCATAACTCCCCATTTCCATTCAAGCCCCTATCTGAAACTCAGCCCTAGGCAATTACTATCTGTCTCCATGGATGCACTACTTTGGAAACTTCATGTAAATGGAATCATATGCTATATAGCCTTCTGTGACTGCCTTCTTAATATACTTTCAAGTTCATAATATTTTGAAGGTTCACCCATATTCAGTTCAGTTCAGTCGCTCAGTCATGTCCGACTCCTGTGACCCCATGAACCATAGCACACCAGGCATCCCTGTCCATAACCAACTTCCAGAGTTTACCCAAACTTATGTCCATAACCATCTCATCCTCTGTCGTCCCCTTCTTCTCCTGCTCTCAATCTTTCTCAGCATCAGGGCCTTTTCAAATGAGTCAGCTCTTCGCATCAGGTGGCCAAAGTATTGGAGCTTCAGTTTCAACATCAGTCCTTCCAATGAACACCCAGGACTGATCACCCATGTCATAGCCTATATTAATATTCTTCTGTGGCTGAGTATTTCACTGTATGGATATACCACATTTTGTATATCCATTAATTAGTTGATGGATATTTGAATTTGGATGGTTTACACGTTTTAGCTTTTATAAATACTGATGCTAAAAACATTGGCATATATATTTTTATGTGAAAACATGCTTTCATATCTCTTGGGTATATATCTAAGAAAAAAGCTCAGTCATATGCTGACTGTGCTTAACATTTTGAGGAACTGCTAGGCTGTTTTCTAAAGCAATTGCACCATTTTACATTCTCACCAACAGTTCATTAGAGTTCCAATTTTCCCACATCATTACAAACACCTGTTATTATTTTTCTTTTTCTTGGATTATAACTATCTTAGAGGGTACAAAGTGGCATCTCATTGCAGTTTTGATTTACACTTCCCTGAGAACTAATGTTGAGCATCTTTTCACATTTGGAGAAATGTCTATTTAAACTCTGCCTACTTTTTTGAGTTGTCTTTTCATTACTGAATTGGAAGCACTTTTTATATATCTCAAAGATAAGCCTCAGATATGGTTTGAAAAAATTTTCTCCATTCTGTGGGTTAACTTTTCACTAACTTGTTAGTGTTCTTTGAAAGTGAAAGCTTTTAATCTTTATAATGTCCAATTCACCTATTTTTTCTTTTGTTTTTTATGCTTTTGGTGTCATATCTTAGATGTTATTGTTTAGTTACTAAGTCATGTCTGACTCATTGTGACCCCATGGACTGCAGCACGCCAGGCTCCTCTATCCGTGGAATTCTCCAGGCAAGAATACTGGAGGGGACGGCAATTTCCTTCTCCAGGGGATTTTTCTGACCTAGGGGTTGAACCCACATCTCCAGCTTGGCAGGCGGATTCTTTACCACTCAGCCACCTGGGAAGCCCTCATCATATCTTAGTAATCATTGCCTAATACAAGGTCATAAAGTTTTCCCCCTTTACCTTCTTTTAAGAGTTTTAAAATTGTGTATCTTACATTTAGGTCTTTGGTCCATTTTGAATTAATTTTTGTATAGAATGTTAGGTAGAGGTCAAGCTTTGTCCTTTGCGAAAAATTGTGCTAACACCATCTCTTGATAAGACTACTCTTTCCTCACTGAATTGTTTTGGTGTCCTATACTGTACCTTGTTTTTCACCTGTAATTTTCCATGTTCTTTTTCTTTCACTTTGCTTTCTTTAATACTTACAATCTAACTGCAAATTCCCTGAGTTTATAGGCCCCACCCTCAATATCTGGCAGAATACCGAGTCTGTTAAATGTTAGTCACTCAGTCATGTCTGACTCTTTGCAACCCCATGGACTGCAGCCTCCCAGGCTTCTCTGTCCATGGGATTCTCCAGGCAAGAATGCTGGAGTGGGTTGCCATTCCCTTCTCCAGGGGATCTTCCTGATCCAGGGATTGAACCCGGGTCTCCTGCATTGCAGGCAGATTCTTTACCATTTGAGTCACCAGGGAAGCCCACTGAGTCTGTAGTAGGTACTTAATAAATACTACATTGATTTCTTGGTTGCACAATAGGATTAAAGGTATCAAAGGGTTAAAGGAAATAATCCAGGAGTTATTACAGAGAAACGAGTTATAAATTTCATCTTACATTGACCTATCTCAATTGATAGTTTTGAAAATGGCAAAACAGCTAACTAATATTTGGAAAACAACCTAAATTAATATTCTATTAGGAGTCATTTCTAAATCATTACATTCAGATATATTTCTATGTTGGTAAAACTTGCTATTGTGGGAAATTCCTTTATAAAGAATGTAATCTCCAAGGTCTTTTCAAGACATGGAGTCAACTTCTTTCAAACTATTCTTTTAGGTAGTGTATACAACTTCCCTTGTGGCTCAGACGGTAGAAGCGTCTGCCTACAATGCAGGAGACCCAGGTTCAATCCCTCGGTCAGGAAGATCCTCTGGAGAAGGCAATGGCACCCCACTCCAGTACTCTTGCCTGGAAAATCCCATGGAAAGAGGAGCCTGGTGGGCTGCAGTCCATGGGGTCATAAAGAGTCGGACACGACTGAGTGACTTCACTTTCGCTTTCATACAACCTACTACATTTTTGTTATTCTATACTCTCCTGTGTGTCCACTAATTACATATCCAATGGGATGTTTTTACTCGTTATTCAACATAGTGAGATAAACCATCTACAGACAACAGTCCAAATTAAAAGGAGCTAATTGTAAAACACTGTGCCTCTTTGTTCATTGCAAACATCTCTCTCTTCTAGATACTATAGTCATGCTGTCAATTCAGAGAATTTGAAAAGTAGAAAAGAAAAAACAGGTTTCCTCCTGACCTATAAACATGAAACCTATTTTTTTTTTAAGTTCTGGTTTTCCTCCATTAAACGGATAATAAATTAATCTAATCTAAGACTCATTTTTTAGTTAAGGTTTGCAAGCAAGTCTCTAAAAATGCAAATTTTATAATAGGCCCTTGGATTTTTCCTGTCCTTTTTCTTCATCTTATTAATCTTGCAAGAAATATCATATGTGTCTTTCAGAACATTTAATTTTACTGAGGAGATGTTCCTGAATAAAGAAAACAAAGTTCTGATAAATGTTTAACAAAATTCTTATGAAAAAATTTGGAAAGAGGTTTGAGAAATTAAGGCTTCTCTTTTGTTGTCTGAACCAGATGAATGTCAAATTTGAAACATTGGCAAATTTTTGAGCAGTATGTCTTAAAATCTGGAAGTATACAAAGGAACAGTTCTATAAAATTCTGTATGTGAAAAAAAAATAGTTCAAGAAAATAACATACGTATATAGAAGGAAAACCCAAACTCCCAGTCAGTCTACCTATTTAATCTAGTCAATTGCTCTTTGTTGGTTACATTTTGCTTTTTAAAAATCTAAATCTGCAGTGGTCAAAGGAGGAAATTATGATGAAACATGTGACCTACATCAGGAAATACAAATAAAAATAAGGTCAATGGTTTAAATATTGGTTAGAAAACTGGGTTTAAGACTCAGAGAAAAGACAACCTATGGAATGGGGGAAAATATTTGTAAATGACACAAACAACAGGGGCTTAATCTCCAATATGTACAAACAGCTCATACAACTCAAGAGCCAAAAAACCAAACAACTCCAATCGAAAAATGGGCAGAAGGCTTTAAGACATTTCTCGAAAGAAGACAGACAGATGACCAGCAGTGTAAAAAGATGCTCAAGATCACTAATTATTCAGTTCAGTTCAGTTCAGAGCAAATCAAAATGACAGTGAGGTACCACCTCACACCAGTCAGAATGGCCACTATTTAAAAGTCTACAAACAGTAAATTCTGAAGAGAAAAGGGAGCCCTCCTACACTGGTGGTAGGAATATAAGTTGGTACAGCCATTATGGAAGTAAGGAGGTTCCTCAGAAAATTAAAAACAATTCCCAAATGAGCCAACAATCCAACTCCTGGGTATATGCCTGGACAAAACTATAATTAAAAAAGATACATGGACCCCTATGTTCATAGCAGCCCTATTCACAATAGCCAAAACATGGAAACATCCTAAATGTCTCCTAGCAGGAGAATGGATAAAGATGTGGTTCATATATACAATGGAATACTATTCAGCCATAAAAAATAACAAGCTAACACCATCTGCAGCAACATGGGAGCAACTAGAGATAACTGTCCCAAGTGAAGTAAGTCAGAAAGACAAATAGCATATGATACCACTTAAATGTGAAATGTAAAATAGGACACAAATGCACCTATCTACAAAACAAAACCAGACTCACAGACAGAGATCAGATGTGGCTGCCCGGTGGGAGTGGGGTAGGGAGAGGGATGGACTGGGAACTTGGCATTGATATGATAGATGCAAACTATTACACTTAGAAGAGCTAAACAGCGAGGTCCTATTGTATGGCACAGGGAACTGTATCCAAACTCCTGGGATAAACCATAATGGAAAAGGATTTTGAGAAAGGGAAAGTCACTTAGTCATGTCCAACTCTTTGCGACCCATGGACTGTAGCCTGCCAGGCTCCTCTGTCCATGACATTCTCCAAGCAAGAATATTGCAGTGGGTAGTTGTTCCCTTCTCCAGGGGATCTTCCCAAACCAGGTATTGAACCCCGGTCTTCTGCATTGCAGATTAACATTGAGAAAACAAAGCATATATGTATAAAACTGAGTCACTTTGCTGTACAGCAGATATTGGCACAACACTGTAAATAAGTTATACTCCAATAGAAAAGACTTGGATTTGCATGTATCTCATATTTCCTTGGCTATTAACTGAATTGCCCTTTCCACTAGGTTAACTATATCAAGTAATAATTGCCATGAGTGCATGGCAAATTGCTGATAAAGATCTTCTCCAGGGTAACTGAACTTTCTAAACAGCAGACATTACAGTGAGGTTTAGGAAAGATTAAACTCTTTGTACCTTGCCAAAGGCAATAATTAAAATGGGTGGAATCTGCTTATATAAAATAGCTGTCCTTTCTTCTTCAACAAGAAATCTTGCTGTTTCCCAGTATTAAAAAGGCTAATCTTCTAAGAGAGAACTGAGCTTTTACCATTCCTCTTTTTTTTCTCCAGGAAGAACTCCTGAAAGAACAATCAAAAGGAACTTGCCCTCTGAGGAAGTGTCTGGCAATTTCAATGCACTGTAATCATTGCCCAAACCCATGGAGACTTGAGGAGGAGCAAGTTCAATATTTTCTTCTGATCTTTGTCTACTTCAGTATCTAATCAGGATTGAGATTCTTATTTACCATCTTCCTCTAGAATTTCTATGCTAATCTTTGAATTTTAGAAAACCAGTAAAAAAGCTCCAATTTTTGAAAGGCAAACCTCAGTTTTTATCTAGGCAACTAAAAAGCCTCACATTAAAAAGGAAAAGAAAATACTGTGTGTGTGTGTGTGTATGTGTGTGTGTGTGTGTGTGTGTATTTTAAAGCAGAAGACTCTCTTTCAACCTAAGTGATCAATAGAAACTAGTTGTCTCAGTAGCTGGACATGTGAAATTCAATGGAAGTTTTCATTCCAGACTTTATGGTGACTATAACTTATAGGACACAGACTCTAAATGATGAGAGAGGAGAAAAAAGAATATTGAATCTAATGTGAGATATAGATTATTGAGTGATGAGGAAGAACACACTAGACGTTACAGATGCCAGAATGAAGTTCACGTGCTATATGTAATTCATCCTCAGAAAGTCTTTTTTTAGTAGTTGACAAAAACTGAGGCTCAGAGCAGTTTTGTGGTTTGCTTAAGAATTCAGACTAGTTAATCGAAAGTTATGATTGTGCCTCAGTGCTCAACTTCTAAGCCAGTGTTTTTATCTCTTATATTTCCCAAGCACATAAACAGGTAAGTCACAGGCAAATTGTACAAATGGTCCTTTGACACAGGAAAAGAAGAAGTTCAATTTCAAATGCAATGAGATATGCTTCCTCAAGTATCAGGCGGGCAAAACCCAAACTACAACAACAAACTCTGCTGGTGAGACTGCAGGGAAATAGGTGCTCTCATGCACTCTTGACAGGATTAGAGTATGGTACAAAGCCCACGGAGGAAGATGTTCCCAAATCTAACCAAAGTACAGTTACATTTATACTTTGGACCAGGAATTCTCACCCACACAAGTTGAAAATGACAGAAGAAAGTTTTTCATTTTGGTATTATTTGTATAGCAAAAACTAGAAATAACTCACATATTAACCCCATGGGGTTGCCTGAATTAACTATGATACACTCACACAATTGAGTAATAAATATGCAGTAATAAAGGAGACAGCGGACTATCTTCATGTACTGCTATGAGAGAACTGTAGGATATGCTCTTCAATGAGAAAAGCAAGTTACACAAGAGCATATGTATTACACAAGAGCATATATACTAGACTTTTACATAAGAAATGCGGAAATATAGAGATTGCAAAAAGAACATTGAAAGGATGAACAAAAATGTAACAAAAACTGTTAATTATAGGGACCAGAAAGGGGAAAGAGAGGTAGAAAGGTCAGGAGTGGCATCTAGGTATACACTTTTTAATACAGCTTTGACTTCCATACCATTTAAATGCATTGCCTTACCTTTTTTTTTTAAAGAAGATAAAAAAGAAAAAGGACTCTTAAAAACTGGAAACAAGCTTAAGCAAAAATATGTAGTTGCATAAACTGATAACAATCACAAAAACAGGTTGTTTTTTTCGATAGCTTTAGAACATAGGTCTTTGACTGTGTATCTTTAGGGACATATTGTACTGGAAAAACAAAAGAATCACAAAGATACTTTTAACTTCCTTTAGTAGCTTTATCACTAGTAATTATTTTGTAAGTACCTCAGTTCAATTCAGTTCAGTTGCTCAGTCGTGTTCGACTCTTTGTGACTCCATGAACCACAGCACGCCAGGCCTCCCTGTCCATCACCAACTCCCGGAGTTTACCCAAACTCATGCCCATCGAGTCGGTGATGCCATCCAAACATCTCATCCTCTATTGTCCCTTTCTCCTCCTGCCCCTAATCCCTCCCAGCATCAGAGTCTTTTCCAGTGAGTCAGCTCTTCACATGAGGTGGCCAAAGGACTGGAGTTTCAGCTTCAACATCAGTCCTTCCAATGAACAGCCAGGACTGATCTCCTTTAGGATGGACTGGTTGGATCTCCTTGCAGTCCAAGGGACTCTCAAGAGTCTTCTCCAACACCACAGTTCAAAAGCATCAATCTTCAGCGCTCAGCTTTCTTTATATTTCAACTTTCACATCGATATACGACACTGGAAAAACCATAGCCTTGACTAGTTGGACCTTAGTTGGCAAAGTAATGTCTCTGCTTTTTAATATATTGTCTAGGTTGGTCATAACTTTCCTTCCAAGGAGTAAGTGTCTTTTAATTTCATGGCTGCAGTCACCATCTGCAGTGATTTTGGAGCTCAGAAAAATAAAGTCTGACACTGTTTCCACTGTTTCCCCATCTATTTCCCATGAAGTGATGGGACCAGATGCCATGATCTTCGTTTTCTGAATGTTGAGCTTTAAGCCAACTTTTTCACTCTCCTCTTTCACTTTCATCAAGAGGCTCTTTAGTTCCTCTTCATTTTCTACCATAACGGTGGTGTTATCTGCACATTTGAGGTTATTGATATTTCTGCCAGCAATCTTGATTCCAGCTTGTGATTCTTCCAGCCTAGTGTTTCTCATGATGGACTCTGCATAGAATTTAAATATGCAGGATGACAATATACAGCCTTGATGTACTCCTTTTCCTATTTGGAACAAGTCTGTTATTCCATGTCCAGTTCTAACTGTTGCTTCCTGACCTGCATACAGGTTCCTTAAGAGGCAGGTCAAGTGGTCTGGTATTCCCATCTCTTGAAGAATTTTCCACAGTTCATTGTGATCCACACAGTCAAAGGCTTTGGCATAGTCAATAAAGCAGAAGTAGATGTTTTTCTGGAACTCTCTTGCTTTTTAGATGATCCAGTGCATGTTGGCAATTTGATCTCTGGTTCCTCTGCCTTTTCTAAAACCAGCTTGAACATCTGGAAGTTCACGGTTCATGTATTGCTGAAGCCTGGCTTGGAGAATTTTGAGCATTACTTTACCAGCATGTGAGATGAGTGCAATTGTGTGGTAGTTTGAACATTCTTTGGTATTGCATTTCTTTGGGATTGGAATGAAAACTGACCTTTTCCAGTCCTATGGCCACTGCTGAGTTTTCCAAATTTGCTGGCATATTGAATGGAGCACTTTCAAGCATCATCTTTCAGGATTTGAAATAGCTCAACTGGCATTCCATCACCTCCACTAGCTTTGTTCATAGTGATGCTTCCCAAGGCCCACTTGACTTCACATTCCAGGATGTCCGGCTCTAGGTGAGTGATCATACCATCATGATTATCTGGGTCGTGAAGATCTTTTTTGTATAGTTCTTTTGTGTATTCTTGCCACCTCTTCTTTATATCTTCTGCTTCTGTTAGGTCCAGACCATTTCTGTCCTTTACTGAGCCCATCTTTGCATCAGGTGTTCCCTTAGTAGCTCTAATTTTCTTGAAGAGATGTCTAGTCTTTCCCATTCTATTGTTTTCCTCTATTTCTTTGCACTGATCGCTGAAGAAGGCTTTCTTATCACTTCTTGCTATTCTTTGGAACTCTGCATTCAAATGGGTATATCTTTCCTTTTCTCCTTTGCTTTTCACTTCCCTTCTTTTCACAACTATTTGTAAGGCCTCCTCAGACAGACATTTTGCTTTTTTGCATTTCTTTTTCTTGAGGATGGTCTTGATTCCTATCTCCTATACAATGTCATGAACCTCGGTCCATAGTTCAGCAGGCACTCTGTCTATCAGATCTAGTCTCTTAAATCTATTTCTTACTTCCACTCTATAGTCATAAGGGATTTGATTTAGGTCATACCTGAATGGTCTAGTGGTTTTCTCCACTTTTTTCAATTTCAGTCTGAATCTGGCAATAAGGAGTTCATGATCTGAGCCACAGTCCATTCCTGGGTCTTGTTTTTGCTGACTGTATAGAGCTTCTCCGTCTTTGGCTGCAAAGAATATAATCAATCTGATATTGGTGTCGACCATCTGGTGATGTCCATGTGTAGAGTCTTCTCTTGTGCTGTTGGAAGAGGGTGTTTGCTATGACCAGTGTGTTCTCTTGGCAGAACTCTATTAGCCTTTGTGCTTCATTCTGTAGTCCAAGGCCAAATTTGCCAGTTACTATTATAAAGCTTTATCATCAACGACTAAGCTAGGCAAAGAAAATCATTTTTTCCTACGGGATACAAATTAGAGAATAAACTTTGTAGGTAATGGAAGAAGTGAGAAGCAGAGAGGAAGTGATAAGGCAACCCAGATTTCTGAGACAGGAAGAAGCCATTCTAACTTAAAGCGAGAGACACAAAAGAGAAAAGGTAACGTTCCTGAGCCCAGAGGACCAGATGACACATTAGAAACTAGAACTAATGTGACCTGTCCTCAGGACCTGGAGCTGCAGTGTGGAGACAGCTACATTTAGAGACATCTCCTAAGATATAGAGAAACGGGTACAAATACTCTGGCTTCTCCCCACCCACTGGTCTCCCACAGGTGACTACCATTGGCTGGTTATGGAAGTTGCTAAAGTGAAGATTATGGAGCCAATCTGAGGATAAATGGGCTCAGGATGAGCACAGAAGCAACCAAATGTTATTCACCTTATCGGAAATGAAGATTTTCAGTGTTAGGGGAAAAAAAGAACATTATAAAATCAAAGTTAGGTAAAATTGCTAATATTGTTAATACTGAATTCAAGCTCTAAACATACAGTCACGATTTTTTAAAATATAAATTTATTTATTTTAATTGGAGGTTAATTACTTTACAATTGTATTGATTTTGCCATACATCAACATGAATCCGCCACAGTGTACACGTGTTCCCCATCCTGAAGCCCCCTCCCACCTCCTTCCCCATACCATCCCCCTGAGTCATCCCAGTGCACCAGCCCCGAGCATCCTATATCGTGCATTGAACCTGGACTGGTGATTTATTTCACATATGATAATATACATGTTTCAATGCCATTTTCCCAAGTCATCCCACCCTCGCCCTGTCCCACAGAGCCCAAAAGACTGTTCTATACATCTGTGTCTCTTTTGTTGTCTCACATAAAGGGTTATCATTACCATCTTTCTAAATTCCATATATATGTGTTAGTATACTGTATTGGTGTTTTTCTTTCTGGCTTACTTCACTCTGTATAATAGGCTCCAGTTTCATCCACCTCATTAGAACTGATTCCAGTGTATTCTTTCTGATGGCTGAGTAATACGCCATTGTGTATATGTACCACAGCTTTCTTATCCATTCATCTGCTGATGGACATCTGGGTTGCTTCCATGTCCTGGCTATTATAAACAGTGCTGCGGTGAACATTGGGGTACACGTGTCTCTTTCAATTCTGGTTTCCTCGATGTGTATGCCCAGCAGTGGGATCGCTGGGTCATATGGCAGTTCCATTCCCGGTTTTTTAAGGAATCTCCGCACTGTTCTCCACAGTGGCTGTACTAGTTTGCATTCCCACCAGCAGTGTAAGAGGTTTCCCTTTTCTCCACACCCTCTCCAGCATTTTGTTGCTTGTAGACTTTTGGATCGCAGCCATTCTGACTGGTGTGAAATGGTACCTCACTGTGGCCTTGATTTGCATTTCTCTGATAATGAGTGTACACTCACGATTTTAAAGATGCATTTATTTTCTTGTGGCATTTATTGAAATGGCCTAGATGTAATTTCTCTCTAATATTTAAAAAAAAAAAAAGACCACACTTAGACTGACATTTTGGTTCCTAAGATCGTTCTCTACTAAAAGGATTCAGGGCTCCTGGGAGGAAATGTTGATTCTAGATCTGGGACAGAAAAGGTACAGACTGAGTCTGAGACACTTTGAGTGCAAGATATGGAGAAATGGGAACACTTGCACACTATGGTGAGAGTGGAAACTGGAAGAGCTCACTCTGGAAATCGGTAGGAAGTTCCTCAAAAAACTAAAAATAGAGCTGCTGTAGGATCCAGCAATCACACTTCCGCATATGTCTATCTGAAGGAAACAAAATCAGTAATCAAAGAGTTATCTGCACCTATATGTTTACTGTAGAATTATTCATAACGGCCAATACATGAGAGGGGTTCCCTAGTGGCTCAGATGGTGAAGAATCTGCCTGTAATGCAGAAGACCTGTGTTGGGAAGATCCCCTGGAGAAGGAAATGGTAACCCACTCCAGTATTCTTGCCAAGAGATTCCCATGAACAGAGGAGCCTAGTTGGGTACAGTCCATGAGGTCACAAAGAGTTAGACATAATGAGTGATTAACACTTTCACTTTCATACATGGAAACAACATAAATGTCCATAAACAAGGGATGGATAAAAATATGTGGAGATATATATATATATATACACACACACACATACAATGGAATATTATTCAGTCATAAGAAAAGAAGGAAATCCTACTATTTGCAATAATATGGATGGACCTTGAGGTCATCATGCTAAGAGAAGTAAGACAGAAAGAAAATACTGTATGATCTCACTTATATGGGTAATTTTAAAAAGTTGAACTCACAGAAATGAAGAAAAGACTGGTTGTTACAAGGGGCTGGGGGGTAGGGAGAAATGAGATGTTGGTGAAAGGCTGTGCATTTTCAGTTATAAGAGGAATAAGTTTTAAGATGCAATGTACAGCATGGTGACCACAGTCACCAATACTGTATTGTATATACTTGATATTTGCTTAGAGAGTGAATCTCTACTTTCTCAACACACGCACACACGCACGCACACACACACACACAACTAGGTAAGGTGCTACTTATGTAGGTTCTTTACCACGGAGCCATCAGGAATGCCCAGTAAGTAACATTACTGTATTAATTATTTCAAATTGCATATGTATATCAAATCATTATGTTGTATACCTTCAACTTACACAATGCTATTTGTCAACTGTATATCAATAAAATTAGCAAAAATAATGCTGAATACTTAAAGATAGCCTTCAAAATTTAATGGAGTTATCTTAAAAACAAACAATAACTTGAAAGGGCTCCTATTAGCAACAATATTTAATACTAAATGTCATCAAAAAGAATAATTTTATAGTTGATTTAAAATTAACTTCATAAAAATCCTCTAAAGAACAATTAAACTAAAAAGGGAAAGTCCAGAAAAATTCATGTGCACTCATTTGAATTAGATATTAAACCAACCCTTAAGAGGTACACTCTGTCTCCTGTGACATAATTCAACACACCAGGCAAAATGCATTCTAGCCCCAAGTGGATAATTTAAATCTCATCATATTTTGGATTGAACTTCCAATTCTTAAAAACTTTCAGGGTTAGATTTAAAATACGCTGAGAAGAAGCCATGAGATAAACCCAGATAAATCCAAATCTGCTTTCTTGCATGAAAGAAATGAAACTCTAGATTGTTATAGACTACATGAGGCTTCAAGGGCTTAACAACCATATGCAATGCATTGTCCCAGATCAGGTTCTGGTTTTGGACCAAGTGGAGACAACCTGGAGCTATCTGATTATGGCTCTATAGAAAATGAAATTTTAAATTATTGCTCATTTTCTCAGTGTAAAAATGGCCACATTCATTATGAAAGAGAGTATGTTTACTTTTAAGAGCTGAATCCTGAAAATAATTAGGGGTATACTGTGATGTCTATATTCCTTTCAAATAATTATGCAAATTTTTTTTACAGAGATATTTAGCATGGTCACCTCATGTGAAGAGTTGACTCATTGGAAAAGACTTTGATGCTGGGAGGGATTGGGGGCAGGAGAGGAAGGGGACAACCGAGGATGAGATGGCTGGATGGCATCACTGACTCGATGGATGCAAGTCTGAGTGAACTCCGGGAGTTGGTGATGGACAGGGAGGCCTGGCGTGCTGCAATTCATGGGGTCGCAGAGAGTCGGACACGACTGAGCAACTGAACTGAATTGAACTGAACTTCATTACCTGACTCCAGTTTACTTCTTTACTTTCATCTAGCCATAGGGTGAAATAATAAGTATCACCTATTTCTTTACCACTATTTAAAAAATAGCTCCTGTTGAGTCTTCCAGGAAAAGTAAATTTATTTTAACATATGACCATAGTCTTGCTTCAGAGCAAGAATATTTTTTAACCTGAAATTCTTGAATAGATGTCAAAATGTTTGAGAAGCGTGCATGGGTGTTTATGCAAATATTTTTCTTGGATGAAATTTATGTCTTTCATCAGGATGTCAGAGAGGCAGGTGGCATTCCTAATGGATGCCAACAGGCTTGCCAGTGTTTCTTTGTAACTCACTGCACTATACCCCTTAAAAGAACTTAAATGCTTAACTATGTTAAGGGTCTATAAAATAATTAGATCAAATTAAAATATTAAATGTGAAGCTCATAGTTTCTTTGCTGAACTTTTGGCCTCTTTACAGTATTTCCAAAACTGGTATTTCCATTTTTCCATTGCATGCTGAGGATAAAAGAAACTCTTGAGGGCTATTCCTCTGTATACATTCACATATGTCATAAATGTGTCTCGCTTTCAGACAATGAGGGGATGACAGTTGATTAAAAGATCTTGTCTTTGGAGGCTTTAGTAAAGAAGGGTCATTTAATCCTAAACCATTAGCTGGCTCATGTATCTGCCAGTAAAGCCTGAATATTTACTTGGTTTTGGATTAAAGTAAACTGCCATGGACATGCTAAAGGCTGGACCATCAGAGGTGGTTCCTGTAGGGGTAAGACTAGAGTTTAGGTGAGAAGGAAGGACGTGGGCAGGGCTGGTCCCGTCGGCCCACCACCTGAGCAGTAGTACAGGGTTCCATACTGAAAAGCACCCGGGGCCTGGTTTCATGCTTGGTGGTCCCTGCCTTGAAATTCTTAGCCAGTTTTCTACAAGGGGCCCCACATGTTAGGCAGCAGCAGGTCCTGCCTATGTGGCTTGGCCCCGGGCTTATCTCTGGAGCTGGCTGTAGCTCTGTTCAACTAGCTTCTTGCTCAGCTATTGCTACCCTCGGTTTCCTTCCTGCAGATAAGGGCTGGGGTTGGGGTGCTCCAGTTAACTGCAAAAGTACAAAAGCCATGAGCGAATCTGTACCAGGATGGGAGTGCGATAGGCGGGGAGGAAGGAAGACCTCAGTCGGGAGGAAAAAGTCCATCTAAACATTTAATCGTTACTGTCATGGTAATTTTATTCAATTTACATAACTTTCACTGACAATGCTCCGTCTTTAAATTTTTAGTAATTCCCCTTCTTCTACTACCTCTGACATCCCTATATGAGAAGGGGCACCTCATCTGTTGATGGAAAAAGTCTCAAGGCTTTCCTGGACACTACAACATGTAAGAATTAAAGATTTTAAAATTAAAAAAAAAAAGACACTACTTATCTACCAAAAAAAAAAAAAAACAATGGTGCTGAATGGTGCTGAATGGTGCCGAATCCAGCAATTTTCCTATTTTTCTCTCTCAAAATTCAGAAGCACTGCTCTT
Source organism: Budorcas taxicolor (assembly GCF_023091745.1). Taxonomy (NCBI): domain Eukaryota; kingdom Metazoa; phylum Chordata; class Mammalia; order Artiodactyla; family Bovidae; genus Budorcas; species Budorcas taxicolor. The sequence goes on along the minus strand of NC_068913.1, from coordinate 27,693,820 downwards.
CAAAATTCAGTTGACAATTGTGGCAACATTTTGATGAGGCAGCATTTAAATGTTTGCCTATATCAACAGCATTACACTTTTTTTTTTGGTCTCAAATTTGTAGTTGAGTAGAGCTGCTTGGTAGAACTGTGCCATGCACAGCCTGCTCAAGGGAACTCAAAGGCACTCAGAAATTACGATGTCCATACACGTTCACAGGCCTCTCTCCTGGATCTAGCCTCATCATGATGAAGTCCAGTGAGTTTTTCAGCAGGGGAAGTGCTCATGATAAGCAGGGTAGACTTTGTTTCTTAATTTTTTCCATGATGGACAAATAGTAGCAACAATAACAACAATATTGATGTAGTTACATATGGCAACAGTCCTTACAATGATAGTGTTACCATACCCGTAATGATTCATTATTATACATGAGAGACGGATTTGAACACTTACTCTATTTTATTCAATGCTGCCTGAGAAGTACGTACTGAAATATCCATGTTCTCGGAATCCTTGATGTAGGCACTGAATTATCCTCTATTTGTAAAAGAGAAAACTGAGACAAAGTGAAATGAATTGCTAGGTAGGTACTAGGTTATGTACCTAGTAACTGACAGAGCAGAAATTTTACCTACGTCACATCAGTCAATCATTGGGTCCTGTACAGAGATTATTCCTAGCTATTTATCAGCATTTTCATCTTTATCCCATGACTATCACTCCCTGTGCCTAAGCCTTATCAGTTTTTTTTGCCTAACTATTTGAAAATCCTCTTCTTTCCCCATTTGGAGCCTTGTCACCTTCTAGGGCATTCTCTACTACCTTGCCAAGGTGACCTTTTCTAAAGTATGTATTTTATTATACCTTTTTAATAACTCTCCTCTGCTTCCAGATTCCTTAAGAATAAATCTAGTAACTCCCATAAAAGTTACCACCTCAAACAGCCATAAGAAATCCAAGCTCTGAGTGTGATGTTTACAGTTTCCCCAGCATGGGGCTTCTCTCCCTGTCATGCTGAGAAATGGGATGTCCTTAAAGCCCACTGTCATCACGCCCTGCCTTCACTTGTCCACTCTTCTCGGGCTTAGCTCAGACACCACCTCCTCTGTGAAGGCTGTCCCTGAGTTGGGTGTTCCTTTATCTTTTCTCCCATATTGCTCATTGCTCTATTTTGCGTATTTTCCTATCTGTGCAGACTTCTAGAATAGATCATCTGTAAGATCATGACTGTATCTTGTTCATTATACTGTATGCCCAACATCTAAAACAATACCTAGATACAGAGTAAGTCCAACTTATTTGTGCTGAAAAAAGGCATGAATTTATGACTCCAAGGGCTGGTCACTGCTTCTGATTCTTAAACTCTATTGGACTACAAGGAGATCAGACCAGTCAATCCTAAAGGAAACAACCCTGAATATTCACTGGAAGGACTGATGCTGAAGCTCTGATAATTTGATCACCTGATGAGAAGAGCCACGTCACTGGACAAGACCCTGATGCTGAGAAAGAAGGAAGGCAGGAGGAGAAGGGGGTGACACAGGATGAGATGGTCAGATGGCATCACCGACTCAATGGACATGAGTCTGAGCCAACTCTGGGAGATGGTCAAGGACCAGAAGCCTAGCGTGCTGTAGTCTATGGGGTCACTCGAGTCAGACATGACAGAGCGACTGAACTGAATTCGGCTGAAGCTCTATGGAGAGAAGGGACAGGAGGAGAAGTAGAGCCAAGAAGAAGAACCTCACCGTGTGGTGTGCACTCACAAGAACTGTCGTCATATCCTCTCTAGTCCTCACAACATCCTGTGAGGTAAATATTATAATTCTGACGTTCAGGAGGGAGAAAGTTCAGCGGCATTATACTACCTGCCCATGGTCACAGAGTTGGGACTCAAATTCTGATTTATATCCCTCAAAAGCCCACATCCTTTCCACTACTCCTAATGATGCCTTGACAAGTTTTACCACCAATGAACAGAAAGCATGTTTTCTAATTAAGGCTGAAACTTATTTGAAAACAGTATTTCCTAAGGAATTTGTAATAAAGCTTTTTTTGCCAGACTGTTTGACCTATGGTTACCATAAGATGACCAGAGATGCATGGGAAATGATGTAATCAAGCTGACATCTGTAGACCGGGTTAGATTAGATCAAGCCTGCAAAGGCTTTTGAAAGGCTGCTTTATAAAATGACTTATATTGCATAGCCAACAGGTAAGAAAGAGTTTACAGATTTTTTTCCCTTGTTCGACATGAAGCTAATTTGCATTTTTCTCCAATGATCAGGTTTTTCCTTTGTTTCCAATGCTACTTTGTAGCATTGATGCAAGAATTCAACCACTTCAATGTACGCTCTGTATTTGGATAAGCTCTTAAGAACAGGGATCAAGTTTAAAGCAGGGGACTTTCATCTTACCTGTTATTATTACATGTTTATATTCTAGTAAGTAGATACAAAGAACAGACTATTTTACTATTTCATTGGACCAATGATTGATTTAGACCAGAATTCTGATGCCAAAAGAAAACCCACTCAATGGGCCATGGCAGACTGAGAAAGGGGCGTCACTGTTTGCCCTGAGAAACATCTTAATGATCACCTGTATCTCTTGCAGGCTCTTGCTATTAACAAATTACCCAAATCCTTTAAAATATAACAGACATTATTCAATTTTCTGTGTCATTCATAAAAGATGGAAAGTAGAAAGACACAAATAAAAGCATCAGAATCATGCAATCACATCACTTAGAACAAAACATCTATTATGTTTTGTGTCCTTCTAGGTTTCTCTTTCCAAGTATTCTTCCAAAGTATGTCTTTTCTAAAACTATCTTAATGCCCTTTCTAGGTCAGTTAATTTTGATTTGGCAATATACCATGCTTATTACCATACATTCAATATTCTTCTACAAAACCACTATTTTAATAATTACATCGTATTTCATCACACGATTTTGTCATTTATTTTACCAGTTACAATGCCTGGAAAATGTAGATACCCAATAAGTATCTGTTCATGTGTTAATTAGATTAAAAGAAAGTGGCAAATGACTGGAAAATTAGCTCTTTCAGTATGTCATGCTTATCATAGGTTTTTTTATTAATTCTTATTTTCTACATATTTTGTGAGAATCTACACCCTTGTCTCTGGGCTTAGCAGGTGGCGCTAGTGATAAAGAACTCACCTGCCAATACAGGAGACATAAGAGATAAGGGTTGGTTCCCAGGATCTGGAAGAGCCCTTGGAGGAGGGCATGGCAACCCTCTGCAGTATCCGTGCCTGGAGAATCCCATAGACAGAGGAACTAGGTGGGCTACATTCCATGGGGTCACAAAGAGTAGGACAAGACTGAAGTGACTTAGCACGCACACTCTGTCCCCAATTCTTTGATTAATTAACTTCTTTAAGGAGTTTAGTGGGAGGCAAATCAGCTCGTACAATATGATGTGATCATTTTTATAATGGGAGTAGAAAAGATGTCATCAGGGAAACACAAAGGAAAACAATAATGTGCTACTACTTTAGACGTGGGAAAGAATATCTAAAATAACCAAAGGACAAACACCACCTTACTGGACAAGAGGGGAACTTCCCTGGCAGTCCAGTGGTCAAGACTCTGCTTTGCAATGCAGGGGACATGATTCAATCTTTGGTCGGGAAATTAAGATGCCACATGCCACAAAGCCCATGTGCCACAACTACTAAACCTGCATGCTACGGAGCTCAAGTGTCACCACCAGAAAGCTTGCAAACCACAACGAAGATCCTGCATGCTGCAACTAAGACCCAACCAAGCCAAATAAATGGTAAGAAAGCATGCTGGAGAGGAAGGGCACCAAGTGGAATTCTCCAACAGCACTGGTGGGAGTATAAAATGGTGTAAACATGAAGATTTGTATTTCTACTAAAGGTGAATATTTGCATACTTTTTGAATGAGCAATTCACTTAGAAATACACTCAAGAGAAATGCATACATATGTCACCAAAATGCATGCACAAGAATGTCCTCATGAGCCCTATTCTTAACAGCTAGAAGTTGGCAACAGTACTAAAGTCAGTGAAGTGCACAATAAAAACATACGCTGTGTATATTTCACAGTGGAATATCAGACAACAATATAAAGGAGTAAGCTACTGCTACATGCAAAAATATGGACTACTCTTAAAACTGGAGTAATAAAATATAGCCAGATAAAATATAAATACTGTTTAACTATATATATATATATATATATAGTTAAATATAAATACAATTGAATACAAACAGTTAAATATTGCATGGGACACAACTACGTAGTCATCCCTTGGTATCTGTAGGGGATTTGTTCCAGGATATCCCCTGTCAAAACCAAAACTGAAAAATGCTTAAGTGCCTATTTAAAATGGCATAGTATTTGAATACAACATACATATACACTCGGGTTTCCAGGTGGCTCAGTGGTGAAGAATTCACCTGCCAATGCAGGAGACACCAGTTCAATTCCTGAGTCAGGAAGACCCCCAGGAGAAGGAAATGAGATCCCATTCCAGCATTCTTGCCTGGAGAGTTCCATGGACAGAGGAGCCCAGCGGGCTGTAGTCCATGGGTTCGCCAAGAGTCGGACACAGTGTTGTGACTGAGCACACATGGACACGTGCACATACCCGTGTGGATTCTGAATTATCTCTGGATTAGTTATGATACATAATACAGTGCAAATGCTATGGACATAGTGGTTGGCCCGCAGAAACTTCAAATTCCGCTCTTTGGAACTTAATGGAATTTTTGAAAATATTTTCAATCTGTGGTCAATTGAATCCATGAATGTGGAACCTGTAGATTTTGTGGGCTGACTGTACTAAAAAATATATTTATCAGAAATTATTTCCTTATGGACAAAAAAACACTGCAACAAAGATGCAAGATATCGAAGAGTCCACACCACATAATCACACCTGTACAAAATCCTAAGCCAAGCAAAAACAGTTTCAAGGCATTGTGAGTCTAGTTAGTGATAATTTTGGAGACAAAGTGTGACTGGAAGGGGACACTAAGGTGATTTGGGAATGGGCAACGGTCTATTTCTTAATCAGGGTAGGTGTTACCAGTATTTACTTTGTAAAAAATGAGCTAGCTGCATGTTCAGATCTGCTTATAATTAGAATGCATGTTATACAAAACTAGTTTGTTGTTGTTTTTTTTAAGAGTCACCATCCTATTTATGTATCACAGACTGCTACCCTGGAGGTAATGTTGAGAGTGGATTACAAGGAGCTAGGCTGTTGTTAAGAGGTAGATGAACTGATCTAGAATAAGAATTTGAAATGAAGCCATGTTCTAATTATAGAGAAGAAAGGGTAGAGTGTGCATTTGTCATTGAAGATGGTAATATTGGCAAGACATCCAATTCCACATTCAAAAAGAACGAAGAAGTCTAGAAATACTCCCATGTATTCGGCAGAGTGTATATATATATTAAGTGAAGCGGTCTCCCTCACTGCAGGCAGATTCTGTACCATCCGAGCCACCAGGGCAGGTGAAGTGGTCAGGTTACATCTACGGCTGAAGTGTTGGTGCACTGCGTGACCCTAAAAAGGGCCATATTCAAATCTTAGGCATCACAGATTCATATATTTATTATGAAAAATCTCTGTCAAAAGATAGCAAAAAAATAACTTTAACAAAATCTGTACATTCGAACGTTTTTTTTCTGAAAAATAAAACTAAAGTAGAAGAGGCATGCTCTTTTAATTCCCACAATGTTCCACTTGAGCTGGTGGCAGCTCTGATGAGAGGCCTAACACCCAGAATGAGAACAGAAGAGGAGAATGCTTACATAGGTCGGTGGGAAGAGAAATGAACAATGAGCTTAGTTTTCAACTATTATACCTGAAGTTCGTGGAATAGTTAGAAAGGCACAAAAGGAAGCTGAATACAGGGAGAGGAGTTATAGGAGTCTTATCTGGAGTGGCAATGTAAATTTGTAAGTCATCAAATTATAGGAGTTAATTGGGCTTCCCTGGTGGTGCAGAGGTTAAAGTGTCTGCCTGCAATGTGGGATACCTGGGTTCGATCCTTGGGTTGGGAAGATCCCCTGGAGAAGGAAATGGCAAACCACTCCAGTATTCTTGCCTGGAGAATCCCATGGACGGAGGAGCTTGGTGGGCTACAGTCCACGGGTCGCAAAGAGTCGGACACGACTGAGCGACTTCACTTTCACTTTTCCAAGCAAAGATCAGCCAGCAAGAATTGGGAGTAAGAAGCCAAGAGTTTGAACAGCTCTGGCATCTAAAGAGAATGAGAAGCAGTGTGAAGAAGGCTAAAGATGGCACAGCCAAAGAAGTATGGGATAAAAACTAGGAATGAATGGCAAAGTGAAACTCTGAATATGGATTGAAAAACACATTTGGTCTTGGCAAGTAGGAACCCCTTGCTGCTGCTGCTGCTGCTGCTGAGTCGCTTCAGTCATGTCCGACCCTGTGCGACCCCATAGACGGCAGCCCTCAATGAGGCTCCCCCGTCCCTGGAGAATTCTTGGGATTCTCCAGGCAAGAACACCAGAGTGGGCTGCCAATTCCTTCTCCAATGCATGAAAGTGAAAAGTGAAAGTGAAGTCACTCAGTTGTGTCCGACTCTTAGCAACCCCATGGACTGCAGCCTACCAGGCTCCTCCATCCATGGGATTTTCCAGGCAAGAGTATTGGAGTGGGTGCCATTGCCTTCTCCTTAGTGAGGGCAAATTCAGTGATGTGGCCATCTCAGAGAAATAATGTAGACTGGAGTCAATTAAGCAGGTTGAAAAAGGATTAGGAAGTAGAAAATTTTTTTATCTTGAACTTCGGTTATGATCAGAAAGATACAAACAGTGATAGGAGGAACATTCAGAACAAATGGGGTGGTGGCTTTTGCTTACTGGTATTGTTCTAAGATGAGAGAAACTCCAGCATGCTATATAGTGATGCAAGTCAATAGCTGAAGAGACTGAAATGCAAGTCTGAGTGAGGGCTGGCTCAAGATGGTAAAAAAAAAAGAAAAAAAGAAGAAGTAATTTAGACCCAAAATATAAATGAAAAGTTGGCTCTGATTATGAGATGGGGTGCTTCATACTCTGAGTGGATCTAGAGTGGATGCATTTGATAATGTGTGGTAAGAAAGAGAGAAGTGGAAAAAATTCTCCACTTCTAAAGCTTCTATATAATATTGTGTGGAAGCTTATGTGCTAAAAGTGAGGAAGAGAACACAAAATGGATGGCGAGTGAGTTTTTAAAAAGTAGTAGAAGTATAAAGGAATTATGCAGGCGAGAAGGAGATTAAAGTGACCAGGCAAAACAAGATCTGAATTGCTGAGGGCCATTACCCAACACCTGAACGGGGAGGTCATCCGCTTTCACGAACACCAAAACCCCTAGTGGTGACGTCATTTCCAGAAATGATTAGCAACTCTGAAGACAAGGTGTACTGTGATCCCTGGTGGGATATTCTGTGTATGGAAGACATAAGCACTTCCAAGTGGACTGAGGCATTCTCAGGGGAGTGGTTGAAATGATGTCCCTGGAGTGCAGATGAAAGTGAAGCCACTTGGAACCTGCAGGGTGTGTGGGAGGGGAGGGGGGATTGTGTAGAGAGACTGGCGATCACAGCACGATCAGAGGAAGCATCGTGGGAGTAGGCAGGAGACAAAGGATGCTGTGGTCAGATTGTAAGCCTTGTCAAAGATTTTGGAGATGGAGTTGTTCCAACTAATCATATATTCCAACAAATGGCTCCAGGAGTTATTGATGAGGTGATCTGGGACTTTCCTCCAATATCTTATATCTCTAGAGTCATGAAAAACTAGGACTGATATTTAAAATGATTCCTCTAAACTTAGAAAATATTTTCAGTGACCAAAGAAAGATTCAATAACGTTCCACTGACCAACATTAATTCATCATGGGTTGTTCTATTACACTTGCTAAATTAGGAAGGTAGATAAAAACTAGTTTTGACATTCATTTCAAAGATAAGGCTCAAAATAAAATATCTGAGACTTACCCATTGGATACTTGGAAAACAATTACTAAAAAGACCATTTCATTTAAGAAGGTTCAGATATGGATGATATTTCTTAGTAGTAAACTGAAAATAGGTGAAAGAATAAAAGCCTGAATGAACCTTTTTGGGGGCCGTCAGTGAAATGAGTCACCTCCATTATAATGGCTATTGAACTGTTATGACAAAAGTTGTTGAGACACCACCATGGAAGGCTGATGAACACTGACATGAGCACATGGGAATCAGAGGCTGGAAGGTGGTGCTCCCTTCCAGTTTAGGAGACTGAGAAAAATCCTATAGCTACTCTCACACTCCTAGGCGAGGACATTAGGGAAATCTTCCACCCACAAGGCAGAATGCCTGCCATAAAGGAACTCAGAACGAAGCAGAAATTCCAAGGGTACCTCCACAAAGGGAGTTACGCCTTGTCCTTATTCATACACACATACTCAGAGTGAAGAATTACTTCTTCAGTCATCCTGATTAATATCAACTAAACCATATGTCCCAAAACTGAGAAACTTGTTTGGGAAAATAGTTGTATAAGGGCCAACCTCACAAATCAACATTGACATAAGCAGCTGTGAGTTCAGGATGGGAGTTATGATGGAATTTACCAACCTGGTATAAGTTCACTTAAGGTCAACAAAACGTTTTTCTGTAATTCTGTAAAGAATTATTTCCATGGAAGCATATGCTCAAATTCATCTTGCCTAGATTTTCTATCTACCACTGATGAATCAAAGTATCTTGAAATATTAAGAAGGGTATTTGAAAACATCTGTTCTTCTTCCTCTCCTTTTCCTCTTAAGAAAGTGAAAGTTAGAAAAGATAAACAGCTTCTTAAGGTCATGGCATGAGTTAGCAATGATTCGGTCTAAGAGAAAATTTTAATGTTTAACTATGTATTACTTTGGTGCTTATCAACATAAAGTCATTATTTGTACCCCTGTGAAAAGTGGAGGATCAATAAAAAGAAACTGGCTATTGGGGCTTGAAATGTCTTATTTGTTTTATTTGTGCCACAAACTCTCAACTGGAATGCTCACAAATTGTAATGTTTTGGCTAATTGTTTGACCAAAAATACCTTTTGTTTCCATTCTTCATGCTGAAAAGATTTTCTTCCAGAGGCTAGGGTACTTTCTGGCCTTCAAAAGAAGACTATTTGTATCTAGACAAATAATATCATGTCTGAAGCTGGAAACGTTTTACTTTTTGTGTCCTGCCATGCCCTTTTCATGTTCTTTCTGATCTTATTTAATGTGCCTTCTCATCCTGGGAACTCAATGCATAGATGATGCTCTGGTACCCCCTTTTCAGCTATAACTTTGGCACATGAGCCTAGGCTCCATCAGTGCTCCCTCAATCCAGCTGCTGCCCATTGAATTTAGTTGTGAGCTTATTAACAAGCAAGTAATTAGGCAGGAGACTCCCTGTGAAAAATGCATGCCCATATATGCTCTTTCTGCAGTTAAGTCTAGTACTCAGCATTCAGAACACAATTTGAGATTAATCTCTCCCTCTCTATTCCAATGAAAATGTAGAATTTGCACTGGGTGGCTTTTTAGTTATTTTAATTTTGCTTTTTCATTTTTAAGGTATCAAATGGAGAGAAACTCAATAAAGCTAGTCAAAGCTAAAATTCCAATATTAATGAAATTCTTCAATATTTACCCATTCCAGAATAACCTGCAATTTAGCAAGTAATTTGTGAAAGGCAAATGTTTAATTCTAAGAAAAAAATCTCTCAAATTTGAGACACCAACACAGCCAGAAGGGTTAATATTTGAAAAAAATATTATAATCCACAGCCTATTTTTCAGGTCAGCTCTCATCTTGTTGATCCTCAGAATGATGGGTCTGAATGTTAGTTAATATCTACCAACAATTTCAGGTACTAATTTATTCCCATCCTTAGCACAGAAGAGATTTAAGTCTACTTTTAAAGAAACACAGTATCTATTCTAAAATATATAACTTAGAACTGAGGAAGGAAAAGGACATAAGGCAGAGCCAAGAGTGAAAATGAAACAAAAGGCAAAATTGCCAAGTACTATGATGTCCAGAACTCTTGCCTGGAAAATCCCATGGACAGAGGAGCCTGGGTGGGCCGCAGTCCATGGGGTTAAGAGTCGGACACGACCGAGTGACTTCACTTTCAGTTCTCACTTTCATGCACTGGAGAAGGAAATGGCAACCCACTCCAGTGTTCTTGCCTGGAGAATCCCAGGGACGGGGGAGCCTCATTGAGGGCTGCGGTCTATGGGGTCGCACAAAGTCGGACACGACTGAAGCGACTTAGCAGCAGCAGCAGCATGATGCCATAAGAATCTGCCTGACAATGCAGGAGACACAGGAGAGGAGCAAGCATTTGATCCCTGGGGAGGGAAGATCCCCTGGAGGAGGAAATGGCAACCCACTCCAGTATTCTTGCCTGGGAAATCCCATGGACAGAGGAGCCTGCCAGGATACAGTTCATGGGGTCGCAGCGTCAGACATGACTGAGCAACTGAGCACACACACACATGATTTCTTAATATCATTCATTAATGCATCCATTCACTCACTCATTCATTCACTCACGAAAGTAAGTACCCTCCATTGGTCTGCAACGGTGGCTATGAAATGACAGACTCCTGCTGCTTGCTTCCTTCCGGCGTCTATTCTAATTGGTGCCTATGCCTTCTGTTGATTTCATATCTTGAATGTTACTCCCGAGTTCTGGGTGTATAACAGAAAGAAAACAAACATGGAACCTCCCTCACAGGATTCTAGCCTCTCAAACAGATAGACATGGACATGAACAACTGCGACAGAGTATAGCAAAATCAAATATAAGGTATTACAGAAACAAAACCTTTTTAAAAAAACCCACTAGAATAAAACAATAGCGAGAGAAACTGAACAGCAGCATGAGCTAACAGGATAAGCAGCCATCAGTCATGAATGGCTTTGTTACATTTACAAAGAAGTTTGGACTTGATCCTTACTGGACTTTAGGGGCTTCCCTGGTGCCTCAGATGGTAAAGGATTTGCCTGCAATGCAGAAGACTCAGGTTTGAATCCTGGGTCAGGAAGATCCCCTGGAGAAGGGAATGGCAACCCACTCTACTGGAGAGTCCCATGGACAGAAGAACCTGGCAGGCGACAGCCCATAGAGTTGCAAAGGGTCGGACATGACCGACTGACTGACTGTTTCACTTACTGGATTTTAAGAACAGGAATAAAGTTGGTAGAGCTGCATGTTGCAGAGAGCTCTCTGGCTGAAGTATTGAGCATTGGCTGCTGCCCCCAGCTGGTCAGAGCCCACCAGTCAGGACTCCTCTGTACAGAGGCCAGTTCTGGAAAGTGAAGGGTTAATGCTGGGATCTTTGAAGCTAGAATGCCAGGGTTCAAATCCTGACTCAGAATGAGGAGCTGTCTTATCTGTGGGCGAGACACTTAAGCTTCTCTTTGCTTCGATTTCCTAATCTGTAAAATGGGGCTGAGTCTCTACCTTATAAGTAAGTAGCTGTGAGGAACAAAACATAGAAGTAAATAATACAAGTGAAATACTCAGAACTTTGCCTAGCACATATTACTACTCACTGGGTACTTTACACAGAACTTGTCTCATCCTTATGACAACAACATTTCAAGGGACGGATGATTATCACCATCTTGCCATATTCGTAATCTCTCATGATACCTTTCACAGCAATCATTTTTAGGTTCAGTAAAACTTTTCTTTATTTTTTGCTAATCCCTTCTCATTGTCCCTGTTCTGATTGCATTTGGTGATCAACAGTAATTTTGTTTTTGCTAATCCCTTCTTGTTTTCCCTGTTCTGATTGCATTGGGTGATCAACAGTAATTTTAACATTTTGCTTTCCTTTTTTTTCATCAGCATGCATCTGAAGTTTCAGTTACTATGGTGTGGTTTATGCTGACTTCCTAGACTGAGTCTCAGTATGTCATCTCCTAAGAGATGGGGCCTCTCCCTTTAAAAAAAAAAAAGAAGAATAAGAAGAAGTGATGTTAGCACCTCCTATGTGTCTAAAGCAAGGCAAAGAAGATAAGGTCTGTGCAGTCTGCCATGGAGCATTTCAGGCCACAAAAGTAGAAGGAAGCGCTGCTGACGCTACCAGCAGAGTGGCCTTCTCTGACCTGAAGGTTTATGCAACTTTTGCAGAAGGGAAGGAACAAAATGACCTGGTTGAGCTAAGACCTGCCAAACTCTGGGTGACACTGAAATAAATATTTCAACAGACAAAATAGGAGGATATTTGTCTATGAAATTTGGAAAGCATCTATGGGAAAGGGACTGGTGAAGAGCCCATGTTTTCCTGTATTTGTCTGAAGGAAAAACAGAGCTGTATGCAGGTGTCACAGACTTTGTAACAGGCTTTGGTGGAACCAAAGATGGCTTTATGTCACTGTGCTTGGACATAAAGAATGTGCAAAGATTTTATTAGGAATGTTAGGAAACTGAAAACCATTTTTACAATCCACCTTTTCCCTGTGACAAGAAGCACATACAGAGTCACTCAACACTTTGAGGAAAACACTTAGAACTTTGAGGTGCTACCTGAGAGTAGGCCAGACCAACTGGTACCCTCCTAAATTTGCTCCCACTCAAGATGAAAGCAGAGTTTGGAAAGAAGTCTCTCCAACACAGCACCAGAGCCTGCTCATGCTGCTTTGCTTTCTGTGGTTTCAGGTCCACTGTACCTTACAGGTTTTCACCTCTCTAACTGTCCAGTTTGATTTGAAGCTTTCTTATCTGTTTTTTTCTTCTCCATCTTTGTCTTTGATATTGTCTCTTGGTTCCTTTTTTGTAGAGGAGGGGCAACTAAACTCAGAATTGCACTTTCCACTCTGCCGTCCAGCTCAGGATCATGGAATTATATAGCCCAATGTGGTACACTGGACAGATGGAGAACTGAAGAAAAAACGTAAACTTAATTCTGGGTGCCAGGTCATTACTCTTGGACAATCTTTGAGGCCCCTGGAAACCAAGTTCTTGGTTGCTGCATTGCAGAGGCCATGTCAGCTTCAATATCCTCTGTCTCCAAACCCATAATAAATGTTTCCTCTGCAGTGATTATTTATCTAACATTTTTCTACCCTCTCAGGGACAAGTTGCTTCTCCAAGGAGATTATTCAGATAGCAAACCCCCAGATATTCAGGAGATTCAGTACCACACTCTTTAGTTATCTGGTAAACCCTGAGGCTACCAAAGGGAAGGCCGTGTGCTCTGTTAAAAATCTTTGGGCACTAGAGACAGAAAAATCTGCATTCTATTTCAACTCCTCTGCTGAGACCATTAGCAAGTTATTTTAAAAATTATTATTAGAGGTTTTAATAAACATTTACTGAAGTGTCATAAATATGAGGCATGAAAAGAGTAACGATATTTCCCAAAGTGAACATCCTTATGTAACACCCAGATCAAAAAAAGAAGACATAGCCAGCCCTTCAGCAGGTCTCCACATGCCACTCCCTCCAACGTCCCTGACATTTCAGGACACTGAAATGTAACCAACATCAAACACTGCAGATTCCTTGAGCTCGTGCTTTACCTTCTTAAATCTCAGGTTCTTCATATGTAAAATTGGGAAAATAAGAGTAAAATGTAAGGTTTAAAGGAGATCATCAATAGAACGTGCTCAGGCAGGATTGGGTATTTAATAAGCTCTTAGGTGGCTGTTCTTAGAACTTGACTGATAATTATTTTCCTACTTGTTTATTTTTTTTTTTAGGGAAATTTTTTTTAAGATCTAATTTTTTTTTAATATTTTTTACTTTATTTTACTTTACAATACTGTATTGGTTTTGCCATACATTGACATGAATCTGCCATGGGTATGGCCTATCACTTGCCTGTCTGGTGCATGGAGCAGGTTCCATCTCTTTCCAAAGACCAAAAGTTACTTTCCCACAACCTTCCAGGTTTCCCACTTGGCCAAGGAAAGTAATGTGTGGCAACTTGTGGGAAAAACACACAAAAAAGTCAGTACAAACACACACATGAACAGACAGCGGGGTCAGTCTTGGAAAAGCACTGGCAGTTGTCAAAACACATTTGACTAGTGAAACAAAGAAGAAAAACAGAGTGGGAAGAACAGGCGTTTTTTGGGTAGGAAGTGAGGGGAGAGGGTCAGACAGTGGGCTTCCAAAACCAGAGACACTAAATCCAAAGTAAGTAGCCACGAGAAGCACAGCCATGAAAAGGTCTGATGCTGCTGGGGCATCAGTGCGGACTCGGGACACAGGATGCTGGGGGAAGCTCAGTGTGCCACCTTACTTTTAGTAATAGGGTACTTTCACCATGGAACTTCTCCTGAGAACTTAGCCCCATGCTTCCTTGACAACAACATCAATCTAGAGGTGTAGATTAGCAGCTAATAGGCCCTGCCTTGACCTTTGGCCAACAAGAAATTTCTTTCATCTTGTCTTTGTATCTCTCAGACCTTGCCTGTTCTCTCTTTATTCTAGTTTACATGCCTCCTCACCAAGTCATGGTCCCCTAGCACAGAGGGAGACGTTTTTGGGCCGCATAGTAGTTTGCTGTGCAAAGCTCCTGATCCCTAGATTTCATAAAGTTGCCTAACAATGACTTAGAGGTGTCATTTCAACTTTTGCACAAAAATCAGTTGTTCTTGCACTTATGGTTGCCAAAAGCAGGGTAGAGGGAATGAGGAGAAGAGACAGTTAAGGAGTCTGAGTTCAACATGCACACACTTCTGTATTTAAAATGGATTACCAACAAGGGCCTACTGTATAGCACAGGGAACTCTGCTGTATGTTACGTGACAGCCTAGATGGGAGGGGAGTTTGGGAGAGAATGGATACATGTATATGTATGGCTGAGTTCCTTTGCTGCCCACTTGAAACCATCACATTGTTAATTGGCTATACTCCAATATAAAATAAAAAGTTTTTTTAAAAAGTCATTTGTTCTTTTGGAAATCCTCTTTTAGACTTTTTCCCTAGATTCTGTCCCAGATTAGGAAATTGGTTTAACAATTGACAGGTATCACAGATTACTGGAAAACATACAACCCTACAATGAAAGGGCACTCGACAAGGCTCCACTTCCTTAACCTGGCTTTCCATTAGACTCTGAATAACAGCATAGAAACATGTAGAGAGTGCTGGCTTAGGAACCCAGCACATCGGGGTCTGAAATCTGGCTCTGTACTGTGGTCTTGAGCAAGTTTTGCAACTTTTCTAAGTCTTAAACTCATCTTTTATGAAATAGGGTTAATAATACTTATATCACTACCATTGTGAAGCTAAATGAAATCATTCAGCTAGAACATCTGGCTCAGCAGCAAGAACAAAGTAGAAAATAAATATAACAGTCCTTAATAGTAGTCTTAACAAATCTTCCCTGTATTCTAACTTAGCTGTGTTTTATTGATATTCCTTTATGTAGAACTAATAATAATAATAATAACAGCAAGTATTTAATGAACTTTTACAATGCGCTAGATATTGTTCAAAGCAGAGTCTTATTTAAACCTCATAATTACTCTGTGAGTTTGGTGACATTATTTTACCTTACCTGTGAGTTCTACAGGTAAGAAAACAGATCAAGCCACTTGCCAAGAAGTCCTATAGAAGGAAGGGGTGGAATGAGTTTTGAACTCAAAAACTTGACTCCAGAGTCCATGATCTTAACCATGTATCTTAACCATTTGCTTCTCCACCTTTTCTGTTTACAGAATCAATTTGAGACCTGTCCAACATATCTGTAACGTCTTTAAAAAAATAAACCATATACAAATGATTTTTTCAAAGTGCTTGTGTTCAAGGTTTTCAGTTCAGCACACTTACCAAACACATGTGAACTGGATGTGAGAGGACGGTACCTGGGGTTAAACAGTTCACATTTATTTTCATTTGTGTTTTATGAAGGAGATCAGCCCTAGGATTTCTTTGGAAGGAATGATGCTAAAGCTGAAACTCCAGTACTTTGGCCACCTCATGCGAAGAGCTGACTCATTGGAAGAGACTTTGATGCTGGGAGGGATTGGGGGCAGGAGGAGAAGGGGACGACCGAGGATGAGATGGCTGGATGGCATCACTGACTCGATGGATGTGAATCTGAGTGAACTCCGGGAGTTGGTGAGGGACAGGGAGGCCTGGCGTGCTCTGATTCATGGGGTCGAAAGAGTCGGACACGACTGAGTGACTGAACTGAACTGAACACTTCCTCCTTCAAATTTTAAATTACAAATAGTAAATCACATTTTAAAATATCTGCCTAATGTCATTCTTTCATGAGATAAGCATAATTTTTCAACAAGTTTGGTTTTTAAGGATTGTCTTCTAAAATAGCCACGCTACAAGATCAGATACACAGATTTGAGAAAATGATTATATTTTGTGGTGATCAGGTAAGGGCCAATTAAAAGTGTGACTCACTATTCTCATATGTCAGTATTCACAACAAAGCTAACAGCTTTAGAATAAGAGTAGGAGCCTGGAGAAAGAAAATATTCTCATACAGCTTGTTACTAGATATTCAGATAGTAGACTTGAGATTCCCTGGTTGCTCAGATGGTAAAGTGTCTGCCTGCAATGCAGGAGACCTGGGTTCAATCCCTGGGTCAGGAAGATCCCCTGGAGAAGGAAATGGCAACCCACTCCAGTACTCATGCCTGGAAAATTCCATGGATGGAGAAGCCTGGTGGGTTACAGTTCATGGGTCGCAAAGAGTCGGACACGATTGAGTGACTTCACTTTCACTTTACTATGGGGCAGATGTTCTGTGCTTAACAAAAAGGACTATGTTACGTCTTCTACTTGCTTATCATGTAATCTCTTCTATTAATTCCCCTACATTTGAGGTTAGTGTCTTATATAATATAACCCATCACATCGATTCTTGTGTCTCTGGATTATCCCATCACATCTGGCAATACTCAATAGCATTTCCTTCTTAAACTCACCTCTGTTGGCTTCTGTGAGATTTAACTTCTGACTCAACTTCTACCCATTGAAATACTCATGGGTGCTAGGTACTCTGTGAACTCTGGAGAAAAGAAAAATAAGCCTTGAATCCTTCCTTCAAGATTCATATACTCTAGTTGGGATATATACATAAAAATATGTAGCAGAGTGAGATCACAGAAGCATGCATCAACCCCACTCAGCTCAGGTGAATGGCTGGGTAACTCTGTGGAGGGGTATTCGTAGCAAGGAATTACATGGAAGAGATGATGACCGTGCAGCTCTTCACTGATGGATGCACATGCGCCAAGTGGAGAAGAACATCGGAGGCAGAAGGAATGCAGGGGCGCATTCATAAAGGCATGAAACAAGGTACCATATTTAGGAACAGAGAAGCAGTTCCCAATTTTTAAGGGAGAAAGCAAGATGGAGGAGCTCAACTTATATGAAGAATAAGCTTTGATGTTTATGAAAAGTCATGTGATTATCCACTCATTTGTTCATGTATTCATTTATACAAAAATTCATTCTCAAACACTTACTATGGGGTTAGACATTATGATAGATCCTGCAGAGAAAATGCTGAGCCAGATAGTTTAGGATCTTAAAGGTGGAGACAGACTATTACACAAGAAATTCCAATAATGCATAATGGAGCAGGGATCCCAATCTAGGCTAAGGTGCCAAGGTAGGCTCCCTCGAGTATTAATGCTCAGTATGATGCGGGTAAGTAGGAGTTAGACAACTGAAGTCTGCAGGAGACAAGGAGGGAAAGAATTCTGTAGTCAGAGGAAACTGCCTCTTCAAAGGCACAGGGGCAACAGGGAGCTTGGTACCTCTGAGTAACAAAGAATTTCAGTATGGAGCTGCAGCCGAAGGTTGGGGTTTTACCACGTGGAGGTAGGGGCTGACTGATAAAAGGGAGAGTGATCATGTTTAGGACCTGACACATTTTTGGGAGGGCAAAGGGGAGCCTCTGCAAGATTTGAGGCAGGGCATTTCAGAAGGATCACTCTGGCAGCACCATAGAGAATGAATTAGAAGGGAGCAAAACTAGGGGATGTTAGACTGCTGCTGCTGCTAAGTCACTTCAGTCATGTCCGACTCTGTGTGACCCCATAGACGGCAGCCCACCAGGCTCCCCCGTCCCTGGGATTCTCCAGGCAAGAACACTGGAGTGGGTTGCCATTTCCTTCTCCAATGCATGAAAGTGAGAAGTGAAAGTGAAGTCACTCAGTCGTGTCCGACTCTTCGCGACCCCATGGACTGCAGCCCACCAGGCTCCTCCACCCATGGGATTTTCCAGGCAAGAGTACTGGAGTGGGGTGCCATTGCTGTCTCCAGATGTTAGACTAGTTAGAAGACTAATGGATAGAGTAACAGCAGTGGTAATTGTAATAATAATAATCCTCAGTGGTGGTTAATAAAGGCTTACTATGAGCCAGGCCCTGTGTCAAGCGCTTTATACTTACTTACTTCAAACCTCACAGCCACCCTATGAAGTAGGCACTAATCCCCTTTCACAGATGAGAAAACTGAAGCACAATGATCTGTTCAAGGTCATGCAGATAGTAGGTGACTGAGAATTAAAAGACAAGCCATCTGGCTTTAACGCAATTTCCATTATCCTGCTTAGATGTGACATTGGCATCAAGTACAGCAGAGAAATGAGAACTGAGAAAACTGAATAGAATTGATAGCCATTCTGGAAGGAAACCAATAAAATTAAATAAGTCAAAATTAGAGAAGAAAATTACTTTAGCTTTTGCCCTAGGAAGCTACTTTCAAATAGTAAGTGATTTTCTTTAAATGCTTTGTTTATATTAAAGCTCATCAGCTAAAACAGCTCTCTGTTGCTCAAAACCTCAAATCCAAATTCATGCTGGTTATTTATTTATAATGTCCTCTGATAAATAGTTCTCCCTTTCATTTATTAATAAGATCAACAAATATTTAATGACCTACTCTAGACACAGTTCTGTACATTTGTGGAAATTACACAACACACACAGTTCTTGCCTCATGGATATTGGAGAATGTGTTCAAGGCCCAGTTGTGGGTTTTCTATATTAGTGTTAAACACTCAAGGGCAAGGAATGGATGGCATATTTTTTGATTCAATGTACATGGTACAATGTTCTCCTTAGATGTTAGTTTTTAAAAATACACTGATAGAAAAAAAGATGTTTAAATCAAATCTTTAAATTTCAACAATTTCAAATAATCCATTTTAAAACCTACAGCCAGATCTAGAGACTGTTGATGTTGTATATGTCTAAAAAAGCAAAAAGAAAGCATGGTATAAGATGTATTTATCCTTCTTAATGTACCCAAAGTGAAAATGCAATTCAAGATTTAAAATAATATCTTCTAAAAAAAAATAAGAAAATAATAATGTCTTCTGCATCATGTATTATCATTTTCATTGTTGATCAAATCCTAATTGGACTCAGTTGAAATTAACTTGGAGATAACTGCCTGGTCAATCAGATACATTAACAAGATGCTGACTATCACTGGCTGATTAATTTTGCATGCAGATTGCCTTAGTAATCAGAGAACAGTTGTAATTCAGTCATAAGCTTTAAAATATGTCAACTTTATTAGAAAACTAACATTAAATTTTTAGAGGTTTAAAATAGACAATGCTGGTCACACATAGTGGTTAACGAGTTATAGTCTTAAGAAATTAGAAAATTTCAACTATGTATTGACATTCTAATTTCACATAATAAAGATTTTTATTAAAAAAAAAAAGAACTTGTAAGGTTGGAATACTTATATTGTTCCCAGGGGATTTAAAGTCAGGAAGATAGACCTAATTTTGAATTTGACATGAATTCATTGCAGAAAAGCATATGTTCTGAGTGTCCTGGGTCTGCCCTTTTCATGTACTGGAGAAGATGATGAACACCAACTGTTACATTACTCTATCCTGTAGTGTCTGCCTTACTACTGGCTACTTCCACAGAAAGGGTTTCCCACCATTAGTTTGAAATCTAGAAGTTTGTCAAGAATCAAATTTCCATTAAAATAGACTTTATTTTCCCAATAAGTAATAATCTCCCATTAAAAAAAAAGATTTTCTTTTTAATGGAAAAGCTTAGTGAAACTTATTACAGATCTGGAACTAGGAAGAAATAAGAAATGTGTATACAGTTGTTTTCAATATTCCATTCTACTTTCCCCATTTTTTTTTCTTATCCTAAATGTTAAATACTAGTGTTAAGAAGGCGATTATCATTTAATAATCAAATTTTGAAATGCTGCTTCAGACAGAAATCAGCAGGACCACAAATTAATGAAATTTCTAACCTAACACTTTAACATATATTCTAGTCTTTCTGGGTTAACAAATGTAGGTTTTCCGGGATAACCAATCACTAGTAACTCAGCTAAATAAAAATGAAACTCCCAAACAATGTACTTCCACATTCCATGTCTAAAGTTATTTTACTGGAAGGACCTAATTGTTGATCTGGATGTTTTAAATTTTTTCAAAGCACAGACAACATGCTATCCAAGTTACAAAACTTAGGGTTTTGTTTATCAGACATTCAATTATGTGAGGAAATTTATGTGACTATCTTCCAAATTTGGAATCATTGTAACTGGACTTATTGTAATCAAGAATCTATGAGTTTACTTAACTTTGGGAGTTGGTTGTGAAGATGTGAAAATCCCCACCTTTGCTTCATGCTGAGGTGAACTGAAATTCTCGAATTCAGAAGATTCTCCAATCCACAGTTACACTCGTTAAAGGAACAGACGAGCCGTTTAGGACCTTAATTTATTTCCTGAAAAATAATCAGTGACAAATTCCTTTAATATCAATAAATTAACTTTTCCTAATAATTACTAAAAAATTCCACTTTCACACACACATACACACACAGTTGCAGCCTTTTTGTAGACTGTGGATTTCTACTCTATAGCCATAATTTCCTTTTTCCTCTTTCTCCAGACTTGCACTAAGAAAAATGTTTCCAACATGTGCAGTGTTCCACTCAAGTATCCTCTCCTTTCTCATATCACTGCAGGCAGATGCTCCTAATAATATCTTCTGATTTATCTAGAGCTTATCAGACAACTTTTACTTGGTGATAATGTAAGTATTTTGTGTAATAAATGAGAGATTCTTTTTCTTCCATCAGAAAACATGGCTGAAGCTGATAATCTAAGGCTAAATTGAAAACATATTAAATGTACTTGAATCCATTAGACTCAAACTTTGTAAAATCATATTGTTGTGTCATTATGACTTGACTTTTCTATCATCTTTGTTAAAGACTTATGATTTACTGATTTAGAGCCAATGATAATATATGTAAGAGCTTCACAGGTGGCACTAGGGGTAAGGAACTTGCCTGCCAATGCAAGACACAAGAAACATGGGTTTGATCCTTGGGTCAGGAAGATTCCCCGGAGGAGGGCATGGCAGCCCACCCCAATATTCTTTTTGTTTTTAATTTTTAATTTATTTATTTTTAAATTGAAGGATAATTGTTTTACAGAATTGTGTTGGTTTCTGCCAAACATCAACATTCTTGCCTGGAGAATCCCATGGACAGAGGAGCCTGGTGGGCTACAGTCCATAGGGTTGCACAGAGTCAGACACTACTGAAGTGACTTAGCACGCATGCATAATACATGTATGAAATAACAGAGGTTCAACAACTGACTATGAACAAACCCACTGGCTTATAATTTCCCTGAATAAAACAGGGTATCAAAAATTCCCAAGTGATGGCAGTGTGGGCCTCACCAGAGGGGGACCTGAATCTGATGGAAGTTGGAGGATAGACAAAGAAAGAAACAGCTAAGTACAGGGATCCATTGGGCCAAGTGGCCAGAAAGCATATCCAAGAGAGGAAGAGTCTTGTGATGATGTTCAAAGCAGAATATCAAGTCACTCATGGCCGGAACATGAGATAAAACTGTCTAAACCAGCAGGCACTGGTGTCAGACAGATGAGACCACAGTGTTCAGGGAACAGCTGCAGAAGACAGAGACCAAGAGCAGGAGTAAGAAGCAGATGATGACAGAAACTGGGACTCAAAAATAGAAGCCAACACAATTCTGTAAAGCAATTATCCTTCAATTAAAAGTAGATAATTGTTTTTTAAAAAAGCAGGGATCCAGGCAGAGGGACTTGAGAGTCCAGAGAATTTGAGCTGAATCTACAGGAAGAACACTAGAAGGCTGCCTGTAAGAACTGCTGGATATACACCCCAACGCCCCTTCATCTCCCAATGACCTGAGATAAAGCCCATCAATCCCAGTTCGGCAGCCCCATGGGGCTTAGCAGGCATGACTTCAGGGTTTAGAAGATTAGGATCCAAAAGCATAGACTTGCAGGACAACGTGATAACCTCTGATACCCCATCTTAGATACCCGCCTCTGTTTACAGATCCTACTTTTAACAGCATAAATCCTTTTTTTTAAGAACTATAAATCTTGTCAGGTTTCACAGTTTCAAGGCAGAAATGTGTTACTGATCTTGACTGTTTTTCTCCACCCAGGTAGAATGTCTGCTAGTTAGAAGGCTAGCAAAGCCAACTCAGAGTGAAGCTGAGAAGTCTAGAAAGCTTGCCTTCTGTCTTAGTTTCCTATTTACACAGTACTTTCTCCTTTCTGCAATGTGCTCCATTCTCCCCTAAATGCAGGGTGAGGGTTTGAAAGCCTGCTCTTGAGTCTTTTGACTGAATAACAGATTATAATCTAATGTTTAGTCAATGTGTTACCTCGAACGACCAGCTTTATTTTAAATAGGCCATCGCTTTCTAATCGCTCCATGATATGAAATTTACATTTAAGAAGAAGACGTGGGAAGAGTCACGCGAGTCAGTAGTTGAAGATGGTGGGGTGGGAGCCGGGAGGCAGTGGCAGTAAACAGGTGATTTAAAATTCCTGTAGTCCTGCTCTTAAAGTGAACTTGGAGGATGTCTTTTAAGAAAGCTTGAAAGTTATATGAGAGAAAGTCCAAAGATACACTTTCTCAAAGATAGCTTGAAACAGACTCCTGAAAACTGAAGGCGAGGAGAAAAGCCATGACCTACGGAAGATGAAAGCATTTTTTCCCCAAAGTACTAAACAATTTCAAACGGTATGGCAATGCTCAAATGATCATGTATCTATGCTAAGGAAGCATAAACACCATAGAACAATATAGTCCAGAGGACACTGCTGCTTTAAGTGTTGTATTCTTAAGTTCCTGCAACATTAGACGATTATAGTTTAAAAGTGAGTAATCTTATTTACCGGTCAGGGCAGAGATTTAGCTCTTTAAAGAGTATAGTCATTTTTAACATTGTCTTTGTTTATTGTTATGAATCTGACAATGGGATTGAATTTTTAGATATTCAGGCCTTTCCCTTATGTACTGGTACCCTAAAGGTAGTCATTTCCGATGGTATTTGGAATTCTGAATCTTAATTCTTTCTCAAGCACAATGGAAAAAACAATCCATTTTAGGTCTTTCCCTGTTTCCTTCCTAAATGAAGGCTTTTCACTTACGCAGGCCTGTGCTCTCCCTGTGAATTCAGATTTAATTCTCATCAGTTGTCTTTCCCCTCTAACACATGCTTGACTGTGGTGCGAAGCAAGTTTTCAGTGTGTGATAGCTGTACTACTCAAGAAAGGAAAGAGGTTTAATTTGTTGCTTTAAATTCACACACAACATACACACACACACTTCTGACTGAGTAGCTAAAGGCTTTGAAGTTCTTAAACTAAAAAGAAATTTCAAAGCAGCTTTATCTTTACTCTTCAGAATATTCAAAAATAAGTCGACGCCATGAGACTTCCAAATGTCGCCCCCACCACAAGCGTCTACATCTGCAAAGAAGTATTCACCAAACGACTGGCTCCACACCTCTGAGGACAATATGCCTGCTATGAGCTCTAGGGCCTTAACAAAAAATTTAGTTTCCAGCTATCTTTCAGACTTCCCAGGTGGTGCTAGTTGTAAAGAAGTCGCGTGCCAATGTAGCACACATTAGAGATGCGGGTTTGATACCTGGTTGGAAGATCCCCTGAAGGAGGTATGGCAACCGACTCCAGTATTCTTGCCTGGAGAATCCCATGGACAGAGGAGCCTGGCTGGCCACAGTTCATGGGGTCATACCTGAAGCGACTCAGCATGTACACATAAGGGCAGCAATCAAGTCTGTGTCGTGCTCAGTAGCTTCAGTCGTGTCCAAGTCTTCGTGACCAATGGACTGTAGTCCACTAGGTTCCTTAGCCCATGGGATTCTCCAGGCAAGTATACCAGAGTCAGTTGCCAAGCCCTCCTCAGCAATCCAGTATAAATGTTTATTATTTTTGTCTATGCAAACAAATTATTTTATATTGTTAGAAGTCTTTATCACTTGGAAAAATAAATCTTAGATGTCCCCTTTTGCCCTGTTGTTGCCATTTTTATTTTTATTCCCAAATGAATTGTCAAATCAGCATTCGATCTTTTATAAAATACACAAAATTGTAAGTCAGAATTGACTTTCAGTTAACTTTTACATTGAATTTAGAAGGTACAAATTCTCAAAATAAGTTTAATGGTTCATATGAAAATTTGTTTAACTTCAAAGTTCACCTTAAAAAAATTCATTGGTGCTTACTTGACAGTCTATTGCTAGAAACTATGGCTTTAAAGACAAATTACATTAAATCAACAAGCAGGGAATTCTGTTTTTAGTATCAGGGATTTCCTTTTTAGCACATTTTTATTGACTTACAATTGATCCTGCCACAAAGACATTTATTAAACAAAACGGCAAGAACACATAGATCCCATTTTTTCTGAGTTTCACGTGTATATATCCGTGCCATTCTGATCTGCTTGTTTGTTTTTTGCCCAGTTCTGCTTACAGTACTGCATTTTATCACCAGCCAACTTCAGTTGTCACACTAAAGGAATATTTTAAAAGACATATTTAAACTGACAAAATTGGCAAGCCCAGAAAGAAACAAGAGCACTAAGAGCAAACAGATGTCCGCATCTGGGCGAAAGCCTTTCTCTCTCGAGACAAATAAAATAATAACAACCCCAAGCTGCCAGAGTTTGACACGGTGGGCCGGAACCTATCAGGAGACAGTGGAATAACTTTATAGAAATGAACTCGGAATGTGTGGTTCTAGCATTAGAACACTTTGGTTCTGACATTATATGTTCACTTTAACTGCTGCTCTGGTCACTTTCAGATTGTATCTGGGTTTGTCTCCAGGCAGAAAATTATTTCAACTGGTGAGACAATGAGCAATTAAGTTAACCCACCAAATCACTCCTCTTTGGTGAACTGTTTGTGTTCCTCTAGTTTGTCGAATGCATCAGGTCTGTCATTCCCGGAGCATTTTGGTAACAATTTAATATCCTTAAAGGCAGTGTGTCATCTCTTATAAGACATTATTTCATGGACACTAGCCCAAGCCTTCATGGCAAATAGATGGGGAAACAGTGTCAGACTTTATTTTTCTGGGCTCCAAAATCACTGCAGATGGTGATTCCAGCCATGAAATCAAAACACTGTTACTCCTTGAAGGAAGTTGTGACCAACCTAGACAGCATGTTGAAAAGCAGAGACATTACTTTGCTGACAAAGGTCTGTCTAGTCAAGGCTATGGTTTTTCCAGTAGTCATGTATGGATGTGAGAGTTGGACTGTGAAGAAAGCTGAATGCCAAAAAATTGATGTTTTTGAACTGTGGTGTTGGAGAAGACTCTCGAGAGTCCCTTGGACTGCGAGGAGATCCAACCAGTCCATTCTAAAGGAGATCAGTCCTGGGTGTTCTTTGGAAGGAATGATGCTAAAGCTGAAACTCCAGTACTTTGGCCACCTCATGCAAAGAGTTGACTCATTGGAAAAGACTCTGATGCTGGGAGGGATTGGGGGCAGGAGAAGGGGACGACAGAGGATAAGATGGCTGGATGGTATCACCGACTCAATGGACGTGAGTCTGAGTGAACTCCGGGTGTTGGTGATGGACAGGGAGGCCTGGCGTGCTGTGATTCATGGGGTCGCAAAGAGTCGGACACGACTGAGCGACTGAACTGGACAGACTGAGCCCTAGCCCCCCAGCTATATACTTTTGCCACGTCACCAAGCTAGTCTGTGGCTGTTTTTATTTTCTTACCAGTAAAAGTGAAAACCTCTTTTCTCTATGAAGTAAACTTTCCTGAGCTCCTCAAAGCCCACAGTCATCCCTTTCTATAGAATAGATATGGGATATGATAATCTTTTATTTTTATCTAGTTTGTTTCACTTTTTCTATTTCATGTTCAGAGCTCCCATTTCACTTAGCTTACTTTTTTCAAATTCTCCATCTCTTTTTTATTGTTACTGTTCTTTCTCACGCCTTTATCAAGTGTAGTAGAAAAGTTTTTGTATATACATATACATAGTATGTATAACATATATTTTAGACAATTTATGAATTTTTGCCTAGCCAAAATGTTATGACATTTTTATTCCACTTGCTTGATTCAGTATGAATGGAACACTAGATTTCTAATTTATATTCACTCAAAACTTTGATATAGTTCCATGTATTTTGGCATCTAGTATTACTGCTAGAAGTCTAGAAAACTTATTATCTTAGTGACTTAAAAAAAAAATTTGAATGAGGTTTGAAACTTCTGATCCAATTCTGAGAATATAAAGATATGTCGTTTAAAAAAAAGAAACACCGTGGTGGCAGGTTAGTCTCCAAGTTGTGCTCAACTCTTTTCAAGTCCATGAACTACAGCCCACCAGGTTCTTCTGTCCATGGGATTTTCCAGGAAAGAATACTGGAGTGGCCACCATTTCCTTCTCCAGGGGATCTTCCCCACCCAGGGATCAAACTCACATCTCCTGCCTCGTAGGTAGATTCTTTACCACTGAGCCACCCAGGAAGCAATGTGTGAGACAGTATTATTAACTAAAGAATAGATTTTGTTCAAATTTCACAAAATTATATGCTAGAGCCCGTTTTTTTTTTTTGTTTTCACACCTTACTCAAGACTCCATATTGTATTTAATGCTCAAAATTCCTCAAGTTAGGCTTCAGCAGTACGAGAACTGAGAACTTCCAGATGTACAAGCTGGATTTAGAAAAGGCAGAGGAACCAGAGATCAAATTGCCAACATGACTGGATCATGGAAAAAGCAAGGGAATTCCAAAAGAACATTTACTTCTGCCTTATTAACCATGCTAATCGTGTGGATCACAACAAACTGTGGAAAATTCTTAAAGAGATAGGAATACCAGACCACCGTACCTGCCTCCTGAGAAACCTGTACACAGGTCAAGAAGAAACAGTTAGAACCACACACGGGACAACAGAATGGTTCAAAACTGGGAAAAGAGTTAGTCAAGGCTGTATATTGTCACCCTGCTTATTTAGCTTCTAGGAAGAGTACATCTTGCAAAATGCCAGGCTGGATGACTCAGAAGCTGGAATCAAGATTGCCAGGCAAAGTAACAAGAAACTCAGATATGTAGATGACACCACTCTAATGGCAGAAAATGAAGAGGAACTAAAGAGCTTCTTGATGAGGGTAAAGAGGAAAACAAAAAAGCTGGCTTAAAACTCAACATTCAAAAAACTAAGATCACGGCATCCAGTTTCATCACTTCATGGCAAAGAGATGGAGAATAAATGGAAATAGTGATACATTTTAGTTTCTTGGGTTCCAAAATCACTGAAGATGGTGACTGCAGCCATGAAATTAGAAGATGCTTGCTCCTTGGAAGAAAAGCAAGGATTAACCTGAATAGCCTACTAAAAAGCAGAGCCATTACTTTACTGACAGAGGTCCATATAGTCAAAGCTATGGTCTCTCTAGCAGTCATGTACAGATTTGAGAGGTGGACCATAAACAAGGCTGAGTGCTGAAGAAGTGATACTTTTGAACTATGGTGTTGGAGAAGATTCCTGAGAACTCCTTGGACGGCAGGGAGATCATACCAGTCAATCCTAAAAGAAATCAGTCCTGAATATTCACTGAAAGGACTAATGCTGAAGCTGAAGCTCCAATACTTTGGCCACCTGATGTGAAAAGTTGACTCACTGGAAAAAACCCTGATGATGGGAAAGACTGAGGGCAGGAGGAGAAGGGGGTGACAGAGGATGAGATGGTTGAATGGCATCAACAACACAATGGACATGAGTTTGAGCAAACTCAAGGAGATAGTGAAAGACAGGTAAGCCTGGCATGCTGCATTTCATGCGGTCTCAAAGAGCTGAACACAACTTAGGGACTCAACAACAACAGATATACCCATCATTTAGAAAGTGGATATTTATTTTCCCAATATATGGGTTTTAAAAAGTATTCTTGATATTAATTTATCATTTTGATATTAATTTCTCATTTAAATTCTCCCATCTCTGCAGTCCCCTCTGTGTTTTTTCAGTCTTCTAACTTTATTGAGGCTTTCAATGGCTAAGTCAAAATCTCTCTTAGCAAATGTCACACTGCACTTGAAAATATGTGGGTTATTTTCAAATATCTTTTGATACGGATTTCTAATATAATTCCACAGTGATAAGAAAACCAATGTTGTATGATTTCATTACCCTTAGAGCATGAAAATTTTGCACCTTCAAAAACATCCACCTACTGGTGGGTGAAAACTGTATAAATCTTAATTAGGTTGAACCGGTTCATAGTGCTTTTTGGGTCTACTATAGCCTTCTACTTTTCTGTATATTCATTCTACTAATTTTTCAGTTTCAATTTTTGGTACTGAAACTCCAACTAAATATCTTAATTTATCTACTTAAAAAATAACTGTAATATATCATGGAACTATATGTAACTTTGTATCTTCCCAGTCTCCTGTAAATGTGTTATCATACTTTCATAATTTAAAAAATGAAAGCAAAAAAAGAATTGTACCCATGCAGAGCAAATACTTAATGAGTGAATACTACTCATTGTTGCTATCAGAGTTACTGATTGGTCTTGAATTTATGTCCCTGTTCCCATTTATATACCCCTGTCGTCCCTCAGACTGAATTATATAAAACAACTTTCTCGCTAGTTCAGTTTATTTTTTTCAGAGTCATCAGCTCTCTTTGGCTTAAACACTGCCATCATCGTGTCATTTATGGCTTTTTATAATCCGGCCCAAGCACGCAGTTCTAAGAACGTCTCTCACAACTTTGCTGCTGGGCACAGCTGCTCCATGTAGCTGGTACACGTGCTCACTCATACTCTAACACATCTCTGAGTCTGACAAGTCATCAGGGCCCAGATTTTGATCGTTACACTTTTGAACCTACCCTTTATCATGCTTACTTAGATCCTACTGACTTTGTTAGGATGGCTCTTTTCTCAGGAGAACCATCCAGAAACGATTCAAATTCTCTTTTTTCCCCTTCCAGTTTTATTAAGCCACAATTGACATACAGCACTGTATCAGTTGAAGGTATAGAGCATAATGATTTGACTTGCATACATCATGAAATGATTATACTTTATCCTGTGACTCATTTAGTTTTGTAACTGGCAGTTTGTAGCTCTTAGCCTCCCTCCTCTGTCTCACTCATCCTCCCACCTACTACCTGTCTGGCAGCCACCTGTTTGCCCTCTGTATTTATGACTCTTTTTCTATTTTGTTAAGTTTGTTCATTGTTTTTTTAAAATTCCACATATTTATCTTTCTCTGTGTGACTTATTCACTTCACATAATACCCTATAGTTCCATCCAAATGGCAAATTTTTTCCTTTCTTATGGCTGATTCATATTCCACTGTGTGTGTGTATATATATGTGTGTGTGTGATAAATATATGTATATATGCATGTATGCATGTGTACATATACACAAACCATATCTTCTTTACTCATTTATCTATCAGTGAACCCTTCATTGCTGCCATATCTTGACTACTGTAAATAATCTACAATGAATATATGGTACACATATCTTCTCAAATCTATGTTTCTGTTTTCTTCAGGAAATTACCCAGAAGTGGAATTGCTACATCGTATGGCAGTCCAACCAGTCCATTCTGAAGGAGATCAGCCCTGGGATTTCTTTGGAAGGAATGATGCTAAAGCTGAAACTCCAGTACTTTGGCCACCTCACGCGAAGAGTTGACTCATTGGAAAAGACTCTGATGCTGGGAGGGATTGGGGGCAGGAGGAGAAGGGGACGAGTGAGGATGAGATGGCTGGATGGCATCACTGACTCGATGGGAGTGAGTCTGAGTGAACTCCGGGAGTTGGTGATGGACAGGGAGGCCTGGCGTGCTGCGATTCATGGGGTCGCAGAGTCGGACACGACTGAGCGACTGAACTGAACTGAACTGATGGCAGTTCTACCTTAAATTCTGAAGAAGCTTCAGACTGTTTTCCACGGTGGGTATACCAATTTATAATCACATCAACACTGCACAATGGTTCCCTGTTGCCACATCCTCTCTACCATTTGTTGTCTTTTTGATAATAGCCTTTCTGACAGGGGTGAAGTGGTGCCTCATTGTGGGTTTTGATTTGCATTTCCCTGATGAACGATGTTGAACATCTTCTCATGTGTCTTTTGGCCATCTCTATATCTTCTTTAGAAAAATGTCTATTCAGATCTTCTGCTTATTTTTTTTTGGTGGGGGGAGGTCTTCCATGATAGCTCAGTTGGTAAAGAATCTGCCTGCAATGCAGGAGACCCTGGTTCAATTCCTGGTTAAGAAGATCCACTGGAGAAGGGATAGACTACCTACTCCAGTATTCTTGGGCTTCCCTTGTAGCTCAGCTGGTAAAGAATCCACCTGCAATGCGGGAAACCTGGGTTTGATCCAAAACTCCCAATTTTTGAAAACAAACTGTTCTTTTTTTATGTTGAGTTGTATAATTCTTTGTATATTTAGGACATTAACCCATTACCAGATTATCCTTTACAAGTATCTTCTCCCATGCAGTATATGACCTTTTAACACTAGTGTCTCTGACATCGCTATTTTACATCTTTTTGCTTCAGGTATCCCTTAACTATTTATTATGGATCTATTAGGTGATTTTTACTACTTTCATCTTTTAACCTTCCTACTAGCTTTACAAATGGTTCATTTACCACCTTTACTGTATATTTGCCCTCTATGAGATTTTTCCTTTTGTAATTCATATTTCTAATTGTGGTCTTTTCCACTTAGAGAAGTCCCCCTTAACACTTCTTATAATGCTGGTTTAGAGGCAAACTCTTTTAGGTTGTATTTGCCTATAAAATAATTTCTCTTTACCTCAAATCTGAATGATGGCCTTGCTAGGTATTTTGATGGTAGCTTTTTTCCTTTCACTGCTTTAAGTGTATTGTGGTAATACATGTGACCTGCAAAGTCTCTGCTGAAAAGTTAGCTGATAATTTTGTGGAGGATTCCTGTACACAATGAGTTGCTTTTCCCTTGCTAATTTAAACTTTTTATCATTAAATTTTGCCATTTTAATTATAATGTGTCTTGGTATAGACCTTTTTTGGAGAAGGAAATTGCAACCCACTCCAGTGTTCTTGCCTGGAGAATCCCAGGGACGGAGGAGCCCTGGTGGGTTGTGGTCTATGGGGTCGCACAGAGTCAGACACGACTGACGTGACTTAGCATAGACCTTTTTGGGTTGGTCTTGTTTGGTATTCTCAGTGCTTTGTGGACCTGGACATCTATTTCTTTCCTAGGTTAGAAAAGTTTTCAGCTAGTATCACTTCAGAAAAGTTTTCTGTCTTTCTCTTTCTTCTGGGATTCCTATAATGCAAATGTTACAATGCTTGATATTGTCCCAGAGGCTTAAATGGTCCTTATTAAAAAATTTTTTTTCTGTTCAGCTAGTGTGATTTCCACCACCCTGTCTTCCAGATCACTGATCCATTCCTCTATCATCAAGTCTTCTGCTGATTTCTTCTAGTGTATTTTTATTGTATTCTTCAACTCTGTTTAGCTTTTCTTTAATTATAACTCTTTGTTAAACTTCTCAGTGTGTTCATCCCTTTTGCTTCCAAGTTTTTTGAGCATCTTTATGATTACTACTTTGAACTCTTTATAGGTAAATTGCTTATCTCCACTTCACCTAATTCTTCTTCTGGGGTTTTAATCTTGTCCCATCATTTGGAAAGTATTTCTCTATTGTCTCAGTTAGCCTAGTTTGCTTTTTTAAATTTCTAAGTGTTTGGTGAATTGGTTACATTTCCTGCCCATGGGAAAAAAAAATGGACTCTTGTAGATAACCTATGAGTCCCAGGGGCCCGCTTGCCTCTGATCTTCAGAGCTGTATACTCTCAGTGTGTCCTATACACGGCTGTGCGGTTCTTCTGCTGACACGCTGACCACTGTGGGTAGTCAGGTAGGCTTATTTGGGTATCTCTACTTGGCTTAGCTTTTCTTCTAGAGTTTTATCTTGTCCCTTGCTTGGAACATACTCCTTTATCATCTCATTTTGCCAAATTCTCTGTGTTTATCTGTGTCTCCCGTGTAAGTCAGTTACTTCCCTTTCTGGGAGAAGAGGTCTTATGCAGCAGACATTCTGTGGGCTCAGTGACACTTTCTCCTCAGGGCACCACAGCTATATGAGCTAAGGCAGGGCTCCCCAACCTCTGGGATCTAATGCTTGATGATGTGAGATGGAGCTGAAGGAATAACAATAGAAATAGAGTGCACAATTAATGTAATGTGCTTGAATTATCCCGAAACCCTCCCCCCTCAACCCTGGTCCATGGGAAAATTGTCTTCCATGAAACTGGCCCCTGGTGCCAAAAAGGTTGCGGACTGCTGATCGAGGGTGTTCTCTTTATGAGCTGAGCGGTCCACTCTGCTGTGGCAAGGCTGCCTACCGTGGATACACTGGTATGCAGTGCTGGCCCCTGGCCTAGTTAGTTGGCTTTCAGGCCCCACCCTGTGTGGAGGCTGGCCACTAGGGTGTAGGACTACACCCTGAGGTGGCTGGTTGCAGCTCCTGGGACTGGTATCAGCCTTCTGGTAGGAGGGGTTATGATGCCAGGGCTGGGATTGGCCCTCTAGCAGTTAGGACCAGGTCCTGGGCCTCTTGGTAGGTGGGACTGGGTCCCCATGAGGCTGGCTACTTGGCCTGAGGAGCCCTAGAACTGGTGCTAACTAGGCGGTTGGCAGGTAAGCGCATGGCATTAAAAGGCTAGAGGGAAGATGCCAAGAAATTACTTTAGCATATATGTGCATCTGTTATGCATGCCATAAACAGCT
The DNA here is from genome assembly GCF_023091745.1 of Budorcas taxicolor. Taxonomy (NCBI): domain Eukaryota; kingdom Metazoa; phylum Chordata; class Mammalia; order Artiodactyla; family Bovidae; genus Budorcas; species Budorcas taxicolor. The sequence goes on along the minus strand of NC_068913.1, from coordinate 27,660,696 downwards.
CTAGATGTCAATGCTCTACAAGTTGTATTGAATGAGACACGATTTATTATTTCTGACTAAAGTTTTGTTTTAATTTTCTGGATTTCTTTGAAAACAATTTCTCCTTTAAAGATATCAGGGATGGCAAAATGAAAGCTATTACTGTAACCCCCATTTGGAATAATATCAAAATGACAAACAACAAAAAGAGCTATGGGAGTAATTATTATATATCTGCTTTTCCTTGTGGAAAATTCTTTAAGAGATGGGAGTACCAAACCACCTTACTTGTCTCCTGAGAAACTTGTTATGTAGATCAAGGAGCAACAGTTAGAACTGGACATGGAACAACAGACTGGTTCAAAATTAGGAAAGGAGTACGACAAGGCTGTATACTGTCAACCTGCTTATTTAACTCATATTCAGAGTACATCAGATAAAATGCCAGGCTGGATGAATCACAAGCTGGAATCAAGACTGCCAGGAAAAATATCAACAACCTCAGATAGGCAGATGATATGATCTAATGGCAGAAAGTGAAGAGGAGCTAAAGAGCGTCCCGATGAGGGTGAAAGAGGAGAATGAAAAAGCTGGCTTAAAACTCAACACTAAAAAAACCTAAAATCATGCATCTGGTCCCATCACTTCATGGCAAACAGAAGGGGAAAAAGTAGAAGCAGTGAGAGATTTTATTTTCCTGGGCTCCAAAATCACTGCATACGGTGAGAGCAGCCATGAAATTAGAAGATGCTTGCTCCTTGGAAGAAAAGCAATGGACAAACCTAAATAGCATATTAGAAAGCTGAGACATCACTTTGTTGACAAAGGTCCATATAGTCAAAGTTATTGCTTTTCCAGTAGTCATGTACAGATGTAAGAGTTGGAACATAAAGAAAGCTGAGCACCTAAAAACTGATACTTTTGAACTGGTGCTGGATAAGACTCTTGAGAGTCCCTTGGACAGCAAGGAGATCAAACCAGTCAATCCTAAAGTAAATCTACCCTGAATATTCATTAGAAATACTGTTACTAAAACTGAAGCTCCAATCTTTGGCCACATGATATGAAGAGCCAACTCACTGGAAAAGACCCTGATGTTGAGAAAGATTGAGGGCAGGAGCAGGTGATGGGGGAGGAGAGGATGGAAGAGGGTAAGATGGTGGTATAGCATCACCGACTCAATGGACATGAATTTGAGCAAACTCCAGGAGACAGTGGAGGACAGAGGAGTCTGATGTGCTGTAGTCCACAGGGTCACAAAGAGTTGGACATGACTTAGCAACTGAACAATAACAACATAAACAATTTTTAAAATATTAACTTCTCATTTTCTAATTTGAAAATTAAGTGGGTAAGGGTGTGGGTGTGTGTGTGTATGTGTGTGGGGGTGTGTGTGTGTGTGTGTGTACTTCATGTTAACTTGTTCTCAGGGAAGGATCTGTTTGGCTGGGCTTAAATCTAATATCCTCTCTGGTGACCCTGGCTAAGGAGTCATAGTTAGGTTAAAAAAAAAAAAATTCTGTGGAAATGCAATTAGAGGAAGGGAAGAGAAATTCTCAAAGCAAGAACTTGGCATTTCTAGAGAAAAAGAAAGGTGCTAGGCAGACAATATATGACAAGATAAATCCACTTCTGACCAACCCCACTGCTTTAATTACCTCTCTACCCACTCCAGAAAGGAAGCCCTAAGTGTGTTGAGCATTCTCTATATTACCTCTCAAACAGCAAGAGCTGACCACAACTCAAATTTTTTCCAGCTAGCCTATTGGGAGATTTTATCCTTAGTGACATACAATGTAAGAAAAAAAAAGAATATAGGGTTTATCCTAAAATAAACTCTTCTGAAAAAATTATATTTTCAAATACTTATATAACTATAAAAAGCAACTTATGGACAAAACTCTTGACAACACAGAACGATAATAAATTTTAAAATGTGTATTTTTTTCCCATTCAAGCCTTTAGTTTCTTTTCTCAGAAGAGATCGCTTAGTGGTTTCCCATGCACTCTTTCAGAAATAGTGCATGGATACATCGTGGAGAAAAGGATATAAGTGACTTCACATGAATGCATATATGTGTGTATGTTTGTAAGTAGGTATGTATATGAGTGTGTGTGTGTATATATATATATTCCTATGTTTACCTAAGTGGTATCCTAGCATTCATGTAAAAGTTTACTGTTAAGTGAATAAATCATTATTAATTTTACCCACATTGGTTAGGTATCTAGGTCACTTTTCCTATAGCAAAAGTATTGCAATGAACATTGACATCTGTGTGCCTTTGCCAACATATTATATAATAAATTCCTAGATGTAAAATTTCTGGCTCAAAATTATTTTTCAATGTTTTATTATGAAATTGTCCCCCGCTACTGTGTCTCACCACTTGTACTCCAACTAACCAAGTATAAGCATGCTAATTTCCAAACACTCATCTATACACCATACTATCAGCTTTTCTCTCTTCAGCAACCACTGGAATATATTTGATAATTATGTGGCTCTATGTTTTCACCCTTGTTAGCACCATAACCAGTGATACCCTCTCAGGTGTGTAATAACTACGTATGCAGTGCAGAGTTTCCCCTCTTACGAATGCTAACTTTTTCTCACACTTAAAAGGTGAAAAATTTGTCACATGCTCCTGTGCGTTATCCTCAGCTTTAAGGAACAGAGGAAAAGAACTTGGCTTAGACTGGAGACTACGGCATAGATCAATAATTTATGTTAATACCACACAACCCCTAAATCAAAATAGGAAAATGGTTCTTAAGTGAACCCTTTGCCTTTTAGAATTAGTTAGTCCTCCAAGCCAGGGAACAATAATTTAAAGTGGCAGTCTTGTAATGTGATCACATTTTTAAAAAAACCTTAGTGAGCTTTGTCTTTTAGATGTGACTTGGGGAAAAAATTAAATTTCCTGATTTCAAATAGCCAACTGCTATTACATACTTTGTCATTTCAAAGAGCATCTGTCATCACACAAAGACAAATACATTTCTCAAAAACACATCTGGTATTTTTTTAAACAAGCCTCAGGCCAGCTCCATGCAATAAACAAAAAATGTGCTATAGATAGAGTGGCATTTAATGTTGCTTTTCATTTAACCAGTGAATGTGGAATGTTTGCATTAAATTAAGTATCAAAAAATCAGTTCTCTCTAAGGCCTTGGAGAAATTTAGAGGGTCTTTTTTTTTTAATGTATATTTCTCCATATAATAATAAATAATGATGAAATAAACTGTAGTTATATTCATTCTCTGGAGAATAAATTGCTTGTTGGGATAACATTTGTTAGAGGTTGAGGGCTTAATGCTTGGTGAATAGTATTTTTCTTCTCTGATGGTTCATGTTAAATCTAATTTCCTTGAGAAAGTTCCTGATCTGATGGCTATCAATACTGACCCAGAACAGGCTCTAACAGTTTTTGTCATTTAATGCACACTTAAAAAAATCAACATATGGGGACATTTCAGAGAAGTATGCTAATTCAGAGGAATATTTTTACAATTCAAGGCAGAGGCCAGGAGCTAACTTTTTTTTTTTTCCTACTAAAGTTCTTCAAGTCCCCAGCAGGGTAGAAAATCTATAAGTATTCATCATACAGTCCTAGCTCACTCAGAATTGATGGATAGAAGTTTAACATACTGGCTGGCATCTGAGATTAAGAGAAACACTGATCATTAGTGTTGAAATGTGTACCTCTCTCCAAAACTGAAAAATGGAGCGGTGTTGTCACTTTAACCAAATATTTAAGGTCGATGAACCTCAGGGAAAGAAGAGGTTCAAACAGCACCAGAGAGGCCTGGGGGTGGGGAGAGCAGTCAGTGCTTAGCCTTGTTGTGCCAGTTTCAAAGTGCAGAGTTCCATCGGGTACGTTTAACATGATCTGTGCAAAGTCATGCAAACGTCCTGATAGTATAATATGATCCTGTGCATGCAATTAGTTCACATGATTTCTTTTCTGTGTGCTATGCCTCAACAGAAACTCATCTATGCATCAAAGAAAAAGAATCACTGAATGTAGAAACAATTAGAAATAACAAGAATAAACCTCCATGAGAAGTGGGAAAGGTTGCTTCTAGCTTCCCTAGAAAAGTCATCATAATTTCCTGCTGTGGAGGTGGGAAGTTAGACTCCAACTGTTCAAAAAAATCTCTGTAGAGACTCCACCATCCCACCCCCATTCCAGTTAAGATTTTCTGCATCCTCTTGTCTTATTGGAATATACATTTGCTGATCAGTGTCAGTGTTCTGATACACACATGCCAGAGTCATCTAAAGGCTTTCCCATCTATCACACAGTCCCATATTTCCTTTCACTGACACTATTCAGTTTTAGGAGCATAGAATTGCTCTGTTTCTCCAGTTTTCCACTTCTCATACAGAAAGCAGTCGTCCAAGCTCCCTGAAGAGCAGTGGTGCTGAGCTGGGGAAGTGGAGGGACTTCTAGCCGCAGCAGTTCTCCGCTGGAGTCTGGTGTAGCTCAGACTGGAGAAGTTTCCATTTTGAATTGTCCTTGAGAATGAGACAGTAGTTGGGGAAGGGTGTCTGCTGCTCTTCCTACTGTCGGGGCCTGACAGGAGCCCATGAAGACCACCGGCTCGCCCACGCGCAAGGGAGCCACCCCGTCACTCCCCCCTCCCCCTGGCTTCTCTGCTGATCGGGAGCTGAGCTGAGCGCCTGCCTCACTGGGTTGCCCCCGACATGCTTAGAACTTAGTGGTGATCTTCACCCCCCTGCACCCATCACTGCAGCCCACCCCCGAACACGGTTCCAGCAGCCGAAAGCAGCAGAAACCCCTCCAGCTCTTCAAAGAGACACCCAATATCCTATTTTCCTTCTATGATTCTTCCTGGTATAACTGTATTTAATCTATTTTTTCCATTCCATCCTGATTAAAGTATCCTAAGATGTGCCCTAAAGGGTTTCACTGGTTTTCTTTTCCTTCTTGGCGTTTCTTCAATCTTATAGCACAGTGTGCGTTTGGGAAGCTTTGTATCCAGAACACTAAGATCTCATCTTTCCACTTTCTTCAAGCACAAGCAGATGTCCTTTTGCATGAAAGTTCCATTACAGTCTAGACCTTCAGAGCATAAGCTAGAAAATCACCTAAATCTAAAACAGCAAACCAAATACCTCTGACCCAATTGCTATAAAATATTCACCCCCAGGTAGGAGTCAGCTAACTTACTAAGGAATCATGGAACTACCAGGTATTACACCCTGGTGATAATTCAGAACTAAACAGAGATACACACAACGTATGCCTTGAATGATAAAATATTAGTATTATTATTTCTGTGCAGTCCTTTTCCCACATGGAAGAGTATAAAAACTTAGTTTCTTTGAAGAGATTAGGCAAAGAATTTCCCTGGTGGCTCAGACAGTGAAGAATCCACCTGCAATGTAGGAGACCTTTTTGGATCCCTGGGTTGGGAAGATCCCCTGGAGGAGACCATGGCAACCCACTCCAGTTTTCTTGCCTGGAAAATTCCCAGAAGAGCCTGGCAGGCTACAGTTCCTGGGGTTGCAAAGAGTCGGACATGACTGAGCGACTAAGGACAGCAAGCAAAGAACTTTTTTGTAATTAAAAATTGATATTTTTAATAATATCTGGGGTTGGACAAGACATAAGGCTATGAGCTGACAAGTGCTAAATGACCCACTCGACCCAAAGTGCCTTCCAAGGGACTTCCATGCTGGGCCTGAAACACTTGGTCCTCTGTCAAAATAACTGGCTGAGACCCAGGCCAAACCCTGGTCTTCACCGCAGTTCAGTTATGGAAAACAAACACTTGTAAAGCCATTACTACCTGTTGAGCACTATTTTCAGAAGCTAACAGACCAGCAGAAGAAAAACTTTAGAACAATTAGCAGTAGTTTCAAGTTCTTAAAATGTAAAAACAGCACCAGCAGGATCATTACAGTTCTCCACGGCCCCTGAAACTTGGGAAGCAAGAGAATAAAGTCTCACAGCAGAGATGATGCTTCAGTGGACCTTGATGAGTGAGTAGAATTTTTTCTGGGAAAGAAAGAAGGAAGGAAGAAAGCACAACATGATCAAACTAGAGAAGCGAGAAAGGTATGACATGTTCTGCAAAAAAGTTCCATGAAAAAAATCTCGAGAAACTGAACCTCTGATACAGTTAAAAGTAAGCCTGAAAATGGAGCTAAAGCAGTAGGGTGTGACCAGCTCACGAAGATCCTTACCAGTCCAAGGAGTTTGGGCTCTTTCTTATGGGGAATGGGAAATGCCTCAGAGGTATCAAGTGGCATCTAAGGCCTGAATTTCAGAAAGTTCTTAAAAAAACAGAAGATGAAGAAGCAGAAGAAGACTGGAGTTTAGAGACAGTTGGCTCACCTGCAATGCAGACGATGTGCATTCGACCCTTGGGTCAGAAAGATCCCCTGGAGGAGGAAATGGCAACCGACTCCAGTTTTCTTTCCTAGGAAATCCCATGGACAGAGGAACCTGGTGGGCTACAGTCCATGGGGTCGCACACTCAGACATGACTGAGTAACTGAGCACGCACACACGCATGCACATTAGAGAAAGAAGGCTACTTAATAGCGCACTGTTTTAACAGGATCGGGTGCTCTAAGCTCTCAGAGGATGTGTGTGTGTGTGTTAGTCGCTCAGTCGTGTCCGAATCTTTGCAACCCCATGGACTGTAGCCCACCAGGCTCCTCTGTCATGAGATTTTCCAGGCAAGGGTACTGGACTGGGTTGCCATTTCCTTCTCCAGGGGATCTTCCCAACCCAGGGATCGAACTCGGGTCTCCTGCACTACAGGCAGATCCTTTACCAACTGAGCTACAAGGGAAGGCCCTCTCAGAGGATAGAAAAGAGCAATTTGAGTTGACAATATGGGACAGAGACTCCTCAGTTTTGAAGTGAGAGAGAAAGGGCAGCTTACAACAAATCTTAAGCCAAGGGTGAAGCTGAAGAGAGGCATGGTCAGCTAGTAGCAGCTAATAAGTTGATTAAAAACAATTCAGACAGGAGAAAGTTTGCCAAGGAGTCCACTTTTATGACTTAAACTTTATTGCTTTGATTTCCTAAGCTTAGAGAAATCAAATTTTGCTATTGCACCTGGATTAGCATTAGTTCTAAGTTCAGGAAGGAGGAGAGGAAGCATTTACTGTCCCTGAAATAGAAAATATACAAGTATGGTTTTAAGATGGAAATGCTATGATATGCTATGGTATGGCTGCTTGTATTAATTAGATTAATCTTCCTGCTGAAAATCACTATATAGACTACAAACCATATAAACTACAAACACTGGTAGTGTGAAGTTATCACAGAACAATTACGGCAGCCAGAAGGTGAAGGGCCAAGATTGAGAGGTAAAAGGAACCCCAAAGAGGTCAGCCTGAGATGTCTGCCCCTGTTGGCCTTAAAGCATGTGCTATTTCTTCATTTAACCTCCAATTAAAATAAATAAATTTACATTTAAAAAAATAAAATCACCATGTATGACAGACCAAGGAAGAGCTCATGGAGCTACACTAACAACACCCAAGGGAAGAAGCTCAGGAAGGACCAATGAAATATTTCACTCCTGAGGTCATGTAGTCCTGTGAATAGGATAATCAGAAACAGTAGATGTTCCTTTATAAAGCAAATCATCTCTCAAGCAAAACCAGATTATTGGGCCCTGAACAAATTACAAACATAAACTAGGATTGTCAGTAGATTCTGAGCTACTCTGTAAACCATAGCATATTTTTATCCCTTTGAGTGATTCCTCCCTGGTAATAAATGTGAAATATTTGGAAAAGAGCACTCTTTGAAGTTGAAGCCAATCTCATTGATCTTCTCTCAGAAATGAACTTGCTACACAAACAGCTTTCTCAACTCCAAGGAAATCCCCAGTAAAGCAAACATTTTACCTTGTTAAAAGAATTTTTCAGGTCCTGATAATTAACATCTCTTCACATTTACATGAAAGACTTTTACAGAAAATCAGTTACTTTTTTTCTGCAAGTTTAAATTCAGGTTCAGATGTAGTTCAGGCAAATAAAATTATGTAAACAAGTCATAAAATAATCTAATTTCCTCATGTCATCCCCATGATGTAAACTTATCAAAATGAGACTAGGACAAGGTTGAAGAAAGTAAACTCATCATATTGAGTTAGAAAAGTCTTTCTAGATATATTCAAGATAAACTATGGGAGAAATACTGAAACTTCATCTACAGTAAAACAGTTGCATAGTGAATTTAATTCCCTACATGTTTCTATTTGTCTTAATAACAAAAAAGGATTTACATTTCAATAACCAGTAAAACCCCAACATAACATTAAGGTTAGCAGATATTTGGTCCTGTTTGAAATTTACATAAGACATTCAGTCCACTCAAAAGGTTCTTGAAATCTGGCCTGTCACAAACGTCCATGAACACATTTTGTCCATGCTGAATGGTTTCGGACATGACCAAATATCAAGGTCCTTTTCACATGCATCAGACATCTTAAGACATTTTGGACAGGACCAAATTCTGGTAAGGCAAAAGAGCAACAGGTGTAAACAGAAAAGAGAAAAAAAACCTTACAAGATAGCGATATAAAACAGGGTCAGATCTAAAGACAAAAGCAACAGAGAACTTGGTACACAGCACTCTTTTCACAAATAGAAGGGGCCACTCGTTAGCTTTTAACTTTCCAGCAGCAAGTTATAAAAGGGAAAACTGATTGGTTATGGAATTCACAGTTCAGTTCAGTCGCTCAGTCGTGTCTGACTCTTTGCAACCCCATGAACGGCAGCACACCAGGCCTCCCAGTCCATCACCAACTCCTAGAGTTCACCCAAACCCATGTCCATCGAATCGGTGATGCCATCCAATCATCTCATCCTCTGTCGTTCCCTTCTCCTCCTGCCCTCAATCTTTCCCAGCATCACAGTCTTTTCCAATGAGTCAGCTCTTTGCATCAGGTGGCCAAAGTACTGGAGTTTCAGCTTCAGCATCAGTCCTTCCAATGAACACCCAGGACTGATCTCCTTTAGGATGGACTGGTTGGATCTCCTTGCAGTCCAAGGGACTCTCAAGAGTCTTCTCCAACACCACAGTTCAAAAGCATCAATTCTTCGGCGCTCAGCTTTCCTTATAGTCCACCTCTCACATCCATACATGACTGCTGGAAAACCATAGCCTTGACTAGGTGGACCTTTGTTGGCAAAGTAGTGTCTCTGCTTTTTAATATGCTGTCTAGGTTAGTCATAACTTTCCTTCCAAAGAGTAAGTGTCTTTTAACTTCATAGTTGCAATCACCTTCTGCAATGATTTTGGAGCCCCCCAAAATAAGGTCAGCCACTGTTTCCACTGTTCTGGCATCTATTTGCCGTGCACTCTCCTCTTTCACTTTCATCAAGAGGCTCTTTAGTTCTTCACTTTCTGCCATAAGGGTGGTAGCATCTGAATATCTGAGGTTATTGATATTTCTCCTGGCAATCTTGATTCCAGCTTGTGCTTCCTCCAGCCCAGCATTTCTCAGATGTACTCTGCACATAAGTTAAAACACGACCCAAATAATCACGATGGTGTGATCTCTCACCTAGAGCCAGATATCCTGGAATGTGAAGTCAAGTGGGCCTTGGGAAGCATCACTACGGACAAAGCTAGTGGAGGTGATGGAATGCCTGCTGCTGCTGCTGCTAAGCTGCTTCAAGTCGTGTCCGACTCTATGCAACCCCATAGACGGCAGCCCACCAGGCTCCCCCATCCCTGGAATTCTCCAGGCAAGAACACTGGAGTGGGTTGCCATTTCCCTCTCCAATGTATGAAAGTGAAAAGTGAAAGTGAAGTCACTCAGTCGTGTCCAACTCATACCGACCCCATGGACTGCAGCCCACCATGCTCCTCTATCCATGGGATTCTCCAGGCAAGAGTACTGGAGTGGAGTGCCATGCCAGTTCAGTTATTTCAAATCCTAAAAGATGATGCTGTGAAAGTGTTGCACTCAATATGCCAGCAAATTTGGAAAACTCAGCAGTGGCCACAGGACTGGAAAAGGTCAGTTTTCATTCCAATCCCAAAGAAAGGCAATGCCAAAGAATGCTCAAACTACTGCACAATTGCACTTATCTCACACGCTAATAAAGTAATGCTCAAAATTCTCCAAGCCAGACTTCCGCAATACGTGAACCGTGAACTTCCAGATATTCAAGCTGGTTTTCGAAAAGGCAGAGGAACCAGAGATCAAATTGCCAACATCCGCTGGATCATGGAAAAAGCAAGAGAGTTCCAGAAAAACATCTATTTCTGCTTTATTGACTATGCCAAAGCCTTTGACTGTGTGGATCACAATAAACTGTGGAAAATTCTTCAAGAGATGGGAATACCAGACCACCTGACCTGCCTCTTGAGAAACCTATATGGAGGTCAGGAAGCAACAGTTAGAACTGGACATGGAACAACAGACTGGTTCCAAATAGGAAAAGGAGTACTTTAAGGCTGTATATTGTCACCCTGCTTATTTAACTTATATGCAGAGTACATCATGAGAAACGCTGGGCTGGAGGTATCCCTAAAATAGAATCAAGTTGTTTGGTATAAAATCAATATATTCTGATACAAAGACTAGAAAGATACAGTATCTTTATTGTCTTCATCAACTAGCTACCATGGGACACAGTAAGCATCACCTATGTAATATACAAAATGGAGAATTTTGCAGCACTCACCACAGGCTAACATATCAAATAACCAACTGGACTTCAGTGCTTTTTTTTTTTTTTGGTAACTGACATAATATATGCAAAATAGGACTGTATATAGTGGGAGAATAAGATGAGGCAGAATAAGGCAAATACAGATTTCAGTTCTGGCTTAGCCAGGAAATCTGTTACCTTGGGAGGTCACTTCAGTTCTCTGGCATACCATTTCTTAATCTGTAAAATAGCAAGTCTAAGGCTCATTTCTAAGGTTCTTTCCAGCTCATAGTTTCTCTATGCTTCTAAGAAAGAACCACGTGATTTACAGCAAACTTGAGAGTCAGTAAAAATAAAACACCTTTCACTCTCACTGTCAGCAAAGTCATTTTGAAACAAAATGAGACAAAGTAGTCTCTTTAGAATAAAACAAACTGTCTCCATATCTTACTTGATCAACCATGAACATAACTGAGACTCTTTTATGCCTATCATTTATAAATAGGTACACCCACATTATTAACAATTATGTGCAGGTCTTTATGGCATCAACTCACAAGAACCAGTAACTTTTCAATTACAAGTGGAGTTTCTAGCTTGCAAAGACAGGTTGAGCCTGAGTTCACTGAAGTTTGGGCAAGAACTTAAAATGAAACTGCTATGAAAAATGAACTAATATTTTATGGACACAAACTACAGAAAACATTTTTCTGGTCATTGTAAGAAATGTAAATAAACACACGTTGAACAATATTGGGAACTTCAATGTCTTTCACTCCCTCTGGTAGAATATTTTTTGAAATTATTCATTTAATTTTTTTAATTCATTTTTTATTATGATAACAATGGTTTTAACATTTTATAAATTTCACATGCACACTCCGTGTCTGTGTCTATATACCCTACAGTGTGATCACCGCCAAACATTTAGTTTCCATCTGTCACTTGACAGTTAATCTCCTTTACCATTTTACTTTTCCTCACGGCCCTTCACCTCTGATAACCACTGCTCTGCTTCTGTATCTACAAGTTTGTTCATTTTTTTGTTTCTTTTTTTCCATATATAAGTAAAATCTTATGGTATTTGTCTTTCTCAGTCTGACTTATTTTACTTAGCACAATGCCCTCTGTTCATGGAGGGTGGGCATAAGGCCCATTCATGTTGTTGCAAATGGTAAAACTTCATCTTTTTATAGCTGAGTAGTATCACAATTATTTTGTTCTGATAAGTATGTGTGTATATGTGTATCACATCTTTATCCATTTATCTGTTGATGGGCAATGTAAGTTGTTTCCATATGTTGGCTATTCTAACAATGAACATGGGACTGCATGTATCTTTTTGGATTAATGTTTCCCTATCATTAGGATAAATGTCCAGAAGTGAAATTACTAAATCAAATGGTAGTTCTAGTCTTAATTTTTTGAGGAATCTCCATACTGTTTTCCACAGTGGCTACACCAACTTACACTGCCACTATCCACGGCATGTAAGGATGCCAAGAAAAGGATGGTTCCCTTTTCTCCACATCCTTGCCAACACCTGTTCTTGCTTTTTTTGATAATAGCCATTCCAATGGTTATGAGTGATATCTCACTTACCACATTGTGCATTTAACATAGTGCTAGACTTCCATAAACAGTGAACACATCTCCAAAATAAAAATTAATGCAAATGAAAATCCAATGACTTAATTTGCTTTTTTTTTAACTGAAAAGATAAAATAATGACAGGAAACCCTTTTTCATCTATGTAACATCTGTCTGAGTCCTTTGGATTTTTAATTCCATAGACTACATTGCAATTCTCTCATGTCAAATACTTTGACCATCCAGCTTGAGAAAACACTGCTGGATGGTCAAAGTATTTGACATGAGAGAAGCATATTACCTCATATATTAAAGTGAAACCTCTTATCTCAAATATGGAAAAGGGGGAAAACATGGAATTTTTCATAGCTAGTTTTCCTATAGTGGATGTAGTCCATGGGTAAAGACCCTAGAAAGAAACAAGCTCGGCTACAGGCACTCAATAGGAGATCTTCTTTGTTCTACAGATGTGACTTAAGAACACCTGTTCTTAATACACATTCCGGTGGCCCTAATCCCTCTCACACTTCATCTCTAGCTCAAGGTTGCTATTTAGTGGCTAAGTCGTGTCTGACACTTTTGCAACCCCATGGACTGTAGCCCACAAGGCTCCTCTGTTCATGGAATTTCCCAAGCAAGAGTACTGGAGTACAGCTGCCATTTCCTTCTCCAGGGATCTTCCCAACCCAGGAATCAAACTCATGTCTCCTCATTGGCAGCCAGATTCTTTATCACTGAGGCCCCAGGGAAGTCCCCTAAATCAAGGTATTTGATTTTACCTTTAGTTCTTGGAATCTGGAGAGATACAGGCAGAAAACTTTCAGCTACAAATGTAATGAAAATGGTTCTGTTTATCCTACCAAGTCAGTTTATTCTAGTACAGTGCTAGTCAATATTCAACTTCTTGGCCCAGCTTTAATTACCCTATTTCCTATAAACCACCCTTTTACCCTTTTGCCTTTGTCATTTCAAACATCAGTTCCCCTCAACTTTGGCCTTTGGGTTGGTTTTCCTAACTCACACCAAATCCTCTCATTTGGACAAAGTCTTTCCTACATCTCTGGATCACTTAAAAGTAAAAATTTGGAATTTTTCTAGCAAACAGAAAAATAATCAATTTTTACATGCATCTTGTCATAATCATCCTCTCTAATAAAACCTGCTAAAGTTCACAGTTGTCCAATAAATTGGTTGAGTAAAATAAAGGTAGGCATCTCGCTTACAAATCTTAAAAAAGTGAATAAAATTATCATGTAATTCCAGCTGAGCTATTTCAAATTCTAAAACATGATGCTGTTAAAGTGCTGCACTCAATATGCCATCAAATTTGAAAAACCACAGGGCTACAAAAGGTCAGTTTTCATTCCAATCCCAAAGAAAGGCGATGCCAATGTTCAAACTATCACACAGTTGCATTCATTTCACTCATTTCACAGGTTAGCAAGATTATGCTCAAAATCCTTCAAGCTAAACTGTAGCAGTATGTGAACCAAGAACTTCTGTATATACAAGCTGGATTTAGAAAAGAAAGGGGAACCAGAGATCAAATTGTCAGCATTCACTGGATCATAGAAAAAAGCAAGGGAATTCAAAAAGAAAACCTCTTATTTCTGCTTCATTGACTATAATAAAGTCTTTGACTGTGTGGGTCACAACAAACGGTGGAAAAATCTTAAAGAGCTAGAAATACCAAATCACCTTACCTGTCTCCTGAGAAGCCTGTATGCAGGATAAGAAGTAACAATCAGAACTGGACATAGAACAACAGATTAGTTCAAAATTGGGAAAGGAGTATGTCAAGGCTGTTTATTGTCACCCTGCTTATTTAACTTAAATGCAGAGTACATCGTGCCAAATGCAAGGCTGGGTAAATCACAAGCTGGAATCAAGACTGCTGGGAGAAATATCAACAACCTCAGATATGCAGATGACCTGATTCTGAGAAAGTTTGAAGGAAGGAGGAGGAAAGGGCAACAGAGGATGAGAAGGTTGGATGGCATCACTCAGTGGACATGAGTTTGAACAAACTCAGGGGATAGTGAAGGACAGGGAAGCCTGGCATGCTGCAGGTCATGAGGTACCAGAGTTGGACATGACTTAGGGACTGAACAACAAAACGGACTGAAAGTTTGCTATCACACCAAAGAAATGTTTCCATTATTAGATATTCACATACTTCCACATATGGTTATGGACATAGACTCGTGTTCACCAATTACTATCAGTGAAACACTAGGAAAAGTTATTGAACTCCTCTGAGCCTCAGTTTTCTCATTTATAAAACGTGAAATATAACTGTAGCTTTTTCATAGGATTTATGGGACATATAAATCAAATCATGTTTAAAGCCTCGGGGCTTCCCTGGTGGCTCAGCAGAAAATAACCCACCTACCAATACAGTAGACACAGGTTCAATCCCTGGGTAGGAAGAATCTTTGGAGAAGGAAATGGCAACCCACTCCAGTATTCTTGCTTGAAAAATCCCATGGACAGAAGAGCCTGGCAGGCTACAATCCATGGAGTCTCCAAGAGTCAGAAAGTACTTAGCAACTAAATGGCAACTAGCTAAGTAAATGCTGGTTATTATACCTCATCTGTAAGATATACCTATTTTTTTAAGAACACTAACTTCTCTCCTTTTTACCTTTCAAATTTTCTACTCATTTACATACCATCCCTTAATAAAAATAAGATCAACTCTCCACATTAAAAAGCAGTAACATGTTATACATATAATATTGCTAAGGTAAACTTTGTATTTTCTTCTCAACTAAAACTACAGCAAATAATTTATATTGATTTACACAATGTTGAGCTGCAGCCATGAAATTAAAAGACACTTACTCCTTGGAAGGAAAGTTATGACCAACCTAGATAGCATATTCAAAAGCAGAGACATTACTTTGCCAACAAAGGTCCATCTAGTCAAGGCTATGGTTTTTCCAGTAGTTATGCATGGATGTGAGAATTGGACTGTGAAGAAAGCTGAGTGCTGAAGAATTGATGCTTTTGAAGTGTGGTGTTGGAGAAGACTCTTGAGAGTCCCTTGGACTGCAAGGAGATCCAACCAGTCCATTCTAAAGGCGATCAGCCCTGGGATTTCTTTGGAAGGAATGATGCTAAAGCTGAAACTCCAGTACTTTGGCCACCTCATGCGAAGAGTTGACTCATTGGAAAAGACTCTGATGCTGGGAGGGATTGGGGGCAGGAGGAGAAGGGGACGACAGAGGATGAGATGGCTGGATGGCATCACCGACTTGATGGACCTGAGTTTGAGTGAACTCCAGGAAATGGTGATGGACAGGGAGGCCTGGCATGCTGCGATTCATGGGGTCGCAATGAATCGGGCATGACTGAGTGACTCAACTGAACTGAGTCTGTATTTGGGGGTGGGGGGCAGCAATTAGGGGTTTATATAAATAGAAAGAGAAGGAAGAAAGAGGAAATGAAGTGGACATGAATTTCTCTTAGAAGAGGATCGAAAAAGAAAGAGGATTACGTACACTTACCCACGCTCAAAATTCATTGTCTAGTTTCAAGTGAGCAGTCAGACACCTAGGTGAACCCAGTACAGGACTACGCGTGCTAAGTCACACAGTCGTCTCCAACTCTTTGCAACCCCATGGACTATAGCCTGCCAGGCTCCTCTGCCCATGGGATTCTCCAGGCAAGAGTACTGGAGTGGGTTGCTATTCCCTTCTCCAGAGCATCTTTCCAACCCAGGGATCGAACCAGCATCTCTTATGTCTCCTGCATTAGCAGGCAGGTCCTTTACCACTAGCGCCACCTGGGAAGCCCAAATACAGGATTCCATCAGACAAATCTGAGTTCAAACATGACCTCCATCACTCTTCAGACCTTAAGGAAATCACTTAGCTTTCCTGAGTATCTATTTTCACATAGACAAATAAAGATAGTAGTTATACTTATGAGACTGTTGTGAGGATTATAGTAAACACTTGGTATCTACTAGGCATTTGATAAACACTAGCTCCCTTTCCACACTATATCAATTATGACAATAAATGGTAAACTAAGAAACAGGCAAATGGAGCTCCTCAACCAGATATAAATATACCTTAAACAGAACTTATTTATGTTATGATTATTATCTACTCTGTAAAAATTGGTAAAACATTCAATCTTCAATGCTGTTTTTTTTTTTTGTTAAATTAACTCTATTCAGACTTGCCTTATGGCCTATTATTTATCTTTGCATGATTTATAAATCATTTTTGTTAAAATCTCTATTATGATGGTGGTTTTTCAATTTGTGCTAGTAATTCTGTGAGTTTTTGCTTTATATATTTCAGGGATTTGTTATTGTGTTTATATGAATTTCCCTGGAAAAGCAAATGGCAACCCACTCCAGTATTCTTGCTTGGAGAATCCCATGGACATTTTCTGGGTAAAATTAAGCTTTTCATTATATATGAGCTGCTGCTGCTGCTGCTGCTGCTAAGTCACTTCAGTCGTGTCCAACTCTGTGCGACCCCATAGACGGCAGCCCACCAGGCTCCCCGGTCCCTGAGATTCTCCAGGCAAGAACACTGGAGTGGGTTGCATTTCCTTCTCCAACGCGTGAAAGTGAAAAGTGAAAGTAAAGTCGCTCAGTCGTGTCTGACTCCTAGCGACCTCATGGACTGCAGCCCACCAGGCTCCCCCGTCCATGGGACCTTCCAGGCAAGAGTACTAGAGTGGGTTGCCATTGCCTTCTCCATATATGAGCTAGTTTCTCTCTAATAATTCTTGCTTTTTTAAGACTATTTCTTCCTGATGTCATTTGAACAGTATATTTCTCTGCTTAATATATATATTTGGTATATATTTTGCTGTATTTTACTTTCAACCTTTCTATACCTTTAGGCTTTAGGTATCTCCAGTGTATATCAGATAGTTAGTTTTTTTAAATCCAGTAAAACAATACTGCCTTATTAATGAGTTCATTCTGTTTAGTTCTAATATTACTATTAATATGCTCACATTTATTTCTAGTATCCTATTAATATACATTTCATTTCCATGTTTTCCTCTCTTTATTTTTATTCCCTATTGATGTATGTTACATTTGTTGGGGGTTTTGTCCCCTCTACTAGTTTGCAAGTTGTATACTCATATTTGTTTTAGTGGTTACCCTATTCAGAAAAAAAATCAGCTTTATTGAGATAAATTCACAAACCATAAAAGTCACCCATTTCAGGAATATAATTCAAAGACTTAGTATCAAGGAGTTGTACAACCATCAAAACAATCTAAACTTAGCACATTTCTATCACCTCATAAGAAATCCTGTTCCCTTTACCAGTCAGTCGCATCCCATCCCTCAGAAGCCCTAATCCCTGTTAATCACTAGTCTATGTTCTGCCTTTTAAAATTTTCTTATTGTTGGTAAACATTGGCCTGAAACATTCAACCACCACATCAACTAGAATCTAAGAAATGCTGACCTTTCTTGAACTCTGGGACTTCAATCAACTGTCTTGACCTGTCAACCTCTGTCCCCGTTCTATGCTGAATTTTCTTGTTCAAGCTCCTTCATGAATGTGAACACAATGCCCAAGCCTTCTTGAACATGTATATACCTTAACTTAAAACCCCCAATTTTCTTGTCTAGAGAAGCTGCCTTGGGAAAGATCCCTTGTGTTCTCTTTACTTGCAACTAATAAATCCTTCCTTCTACTGAAAAATAAAATAAAATTTTCCTATTGTTGACATTTTATTTGATCTTAGTCAAAAGGCAGAGATATGGTTCTTGATATTTCAAATAATTAGAATTATGCAATATATAGTCCTTTGTGACTAGTTTCTTTCACTTAATGTTTTCACTGAGCATGATGAAAAAGTTCATCCATATTATAGCCATTCCTTTTTATGTCCCAATAATATTTCATCATGGGCTTCCCTGGTAGCTCAGATGGTAAAGAAACTGCCTGCAGCATAGAAGAGGTTCGATCCCTGGATTCGATCCCTGGGTCGGGAAGATCCCCTAGAAAAGGGAATGGCAACCCACTCCAGTATTTTTGCCTAGAGAACCCCAAGGATCAAGGAGCCTGGCAGTCTACGGTCCATGGGGTCTCAATGAGTCGGACATGACTGAGCGACTAAGAAAACAATATTTCATCATATGGATATAAAACATCCATTCATTACATGATGGAGATTTAGATTGTTTCCACTTTTCTACTATCATGAATAATGCTTCTGGGGAACATTCATGCACAAGTTTTTATCTGGATATGTCTATTTCTCTTATGTATAGGCCTACAAGTTTAATTGCTGGGTCATATGCAGATACTATAGCTAACATTTTGAAGAACTGAAAAATTGTTTTCCAAACGGGTTATACCATTTTCACAGTTTCACAGCAACATGCTGCTGCTACTGCTAAGTCGCTTCAGTCGTGTCCAACTCTGTGTGACCCCACAGATGGCAGCCCACCAGGCTCCCCTGTGCCTGGGATTCTCCAGGCAAGAACACTGGAGTGGGTTGCCATTTCCTTCTCCAATGCACGAAAGTGGAAAGCAACATATGAAGGGTCTAATTTCTCAGTCTTGCCAACACTAACTCCTGTCCCTATGATTATGACAATTGAAGTGGGCTCAAGTGGTATCTCATTGTAGTTTTAATTTGCATTGTCCCACAGTTAATAATGTTGATCATCTTTTATGTGTTCATTGGCTATATATTTTTTAATTAGATTAAAAATGAAAAATACTTTGTCCATTCTTACTTGGATAGTCTTTTACATTGAGTTCTAAGAATTCTACATATTCTGAACACAAGTATCTCTTCAGATATTTGGAAGACAAGTATTGTTCTTCTTCAGTGGGTTGTCTTCTTGTTATCTTGATAGTGTCCTTTAAGGCACAAAATTTTTAACTTTGATGATGTCCAATTTACCTTCTTGTTATTTGTACATTTATGGTCATAACTAAGAAACCATTGCCTAATCCTAAATCAGGAAAATTTACTCCTAAGTTTAAGAGTTTTATAGTTTTAGCTGTTACATTTAAGTCTATGGGCCATTTTGAGTCGTTTTTGTGTATTGTATGAGGTAGGGCTCTAATTCATTCTTTATATGCAAATATCCAGCTGTTCTCACACTATTTGTTGAAAGATTCCCATTTCCTCATCGAACTCTTGCAGCACCCTTATTGCAAAAAGTTTAACTGCAAATATATGAGTTCATGTCTAGACTCTATATTCTATTCCATTGATCTATATGTCTGACTTTTTTCAAGTACCACACTGCCCTGATTACTACAGTTTTACCATAAGCTTTGAAATTAGGAAGCATGGATCTGCCAATTTTATTCTGCAACGTTAAAATTGTTCTGGCTATACAAAGTCCCTCGTTTCTTATATGAAATTTAGGATGATCTTGTCAATTTTCTTAAAAAAAATAAAAGCCAGATGTATAGGACTTATGTTCTATTGATTCATTTAGGGAGAGTAACAAGTGGTCTGTGGATGGTGACTGGAGCCATGAAAATAACATCATCACCTAGCATGTTCTAGCCCAAGAATCTGTGAATGAGATTTTATTGGTAAAAAAGGATATTTACAGATAGAATTAAGGATCTTGAGATAATATCATCCTGGATTATTCAAGTGGGCCTTTAATACAATCACAAGTACTCTTTATAATACATAGAAAAGACACAGCCATTCAGAAGTGAAAGACATATGAAGATGTAGATAGATATTAGAGTTATGTAGCCACAAGCCCTGAGTTGCCTGGAGCCACCAAAAGCTGAAGAGAAAAAGGAGGATTATCTTCTATAGACTTCAGAAGGAATGCTGGTCTGTCAACACCTTGATTTTGAACTACTGGACTCTAAAATTGTGAGAGAACGCATTTCTGTAGTTTTAAGCCACCATTTTTGTGGTAATTTGTAATGTCAGCCATAGGAAACTAACCCAGAGAGTACTGTCATCTTAACAGTATTTTTTCCCAGTAAATATGTAAGGATATGAGAGTTGGACCATAAAGAAGGCTGAGTGCTGAAGAATAAATGCTTTCGAATTGTCCTGGAGAAGACTACTTGAGAGTCCCTTGGACTTCAAGGAGATCAAACCAGTCAATCCTAAAGGAAATCAACCTTGAATAGTCATTAGAAGGACTGATGCTGAAGCTTCAGTACTTTAGCCACCTGATGTGAAGAGCCAATTAATTGGAAAAGACTGATGCTGGGAAAGATTCGGGGCAAGGGGGGTGGGGGGCAGGGAATAAGATGGTTGGATGATAACACTGACTCAATGGACATGAGTTTGAGCAAACTACGGGAGACAGAGGACAGGGAAGCCTGACATGCTGCAGTCCATGAGGTTGCAAAGAGTTGAATATGACTTATCGACTGAACAACAACAAATTCATGAATATGGAATGTCTTTCCATTTATTTATCTATTATCTTCAATTTCTTTCAGTGTTTTGTAGTAGTTTTCACTTTACAAGACTTGCATTTCTTTTGTTAAATTTAAATCTTAGGTATATTGTTCTTTGGGATGCTGTTGTAAACTGAATGATTTTTATATCATTTTCAAATTGTTATTGTGTATTTAAAATAAACCAATTTTTGTATATTTATCTTGTATCTTGCAACCTTCCAGTATTTTTCTAATTTCTTAGAATTGTTTATATACAAGATCGTGTCATCTGTTCATAAAGAGAGTTTTATTTTTTCCTTTTTGTAACTAGATGCCTTTTATTTCTTTTCTTGCCTAAGTGCCTTGGATAGAACATGCAGTTCAGCATTTGACAAATGTGGAGAGAGGACATATTCTTGTCTTATTCCTGATCTTAGGAGGACAGTTTCTGGCTTTCACCATCAAGTGTGATGTTAGCTGTGGGTTTTTCATTATGTGCCTTTTGTAAGTTTACAGAAGTTCCCTCTCTTAGTTTGTTGTGTGCTTGTATCATGAAAGGGTATTTGGTTTATCAAAAGCTTTTTCTATGCCTATTGAGCTGATTGTGTGATTTTTGTCCTATAAAAGGTCTAATTTTTGTGTGTGTGTGCTAAACTACCCATGAATTCCTGGAATAAGTTCCATTTGACCTTGCTGTATAATCTTTATTCTTTTTGTATATTGCTGGATTAAGTTTGTTAACACTTTGTTGAGGATTCCTCTTCTCTATAGGAAATAATGATCTGTTATTTCCTTTTCTCACGAGGTCTTGTCTGGTTTTAGTATTAACACTAGCCACACAGACAAAACTGGGAA
Organism: Budorcas taxicolor; assembly: GCF_023091745.1. Lineage (NCBI taxonomy): Eukaryota > Metazoa > Chordata > Mammalia > Artiodactyla > Bovidae > Budorcas > Budorcas taxicolor. The sequence continues at coordinate 27,639,239 of NC_068913.1, read as the reverse complement.
ATAGGACTTTCTCATCTACTTTTTAAAAGTTTGTGGGGAGCTGGTATTAATTCTTTAGAAGTTTGGTAGAATTCACCTGTGAAGCCATTTAGACGCCTAGGCTTTCATTAGATACAACATAAAAATTATCAATCTCTTTTCTCAGAAGTACAGTCGGATTTTCTACTTCTTGGGTTAGTTTCAGTAGTTCGTATCTTTCTAGAAACTTGTATGTTCCATGTATGTTGTCTCATTTGTCAGTGTACAGTAATTCATGGGTATTCCTTGTAATTAAACAAAAACTCTGTAAAGTGGTAGTGAAGTCCTCTCTTTTTTCTTTCTGATTTTAAAATCTTGACTTTTGTCTCGCCTTTCTTTTTCTGTAGGCCAAGTAATGATTTATCAATGTATTGATGTTTTCAAAGATTTTGAAATTTGGTTTTGTTGATTTTCTCTTTTTCATGTTGTTTCTTTCCACGCTGCCATTTTTAATTTCCTTTTCCTTATGCGGTTATAGTTTCTTCTTTTTTTCCAGTTTCTTAACATGGACAGTTATTTTGCTATCTTACTTTAAATAAAAGCTTTTATAGATAAAATTTCCTCTAAGTACTTCTTTAGCTTCATGTTTGCTCTAGAACAATTTCCACATACTTCAAATGGTTGTTTTTCATGATTTTCACCAATTATAATTTTTTCACTAGGGAGTGGGTCCACAGAGCTCAACAAAAGAGTATTTCTGAAGAGCTTCATCATTTTACAGCAATAAATGAGCCAGGAAGTATGGTGTAATTATCAAGATGAATGCTAATTAATCAAGCATAAGGAAAGGAATAGTGCAATTGCATACTACTAAGGTTGCAACTTCAGTAATCCAGTTTTGTCTAAAGGAATATGAGCTTATTTACCAGAACTATGGTTCCCAGTCAAGTTCTAGACATTTTTTTCAAATCACTTTTAGTGCTGAAGCCTGAATATGCAATTTAGGGTTTAGTCAGGTAAAAGAATTCTCACAGCAAGAGCTAAAGTTTGTACTTCATTTTTTATCCCCAAACTATGTCTTATCTAAGTATCTCTAAAAGCAGATGCTATCACTGGAAATACTGCTTTTACCATACAACTAAAACTCTACTAGGTTACTGTTGTTACTGTTCAGTTGCTAAATTGTGTCTAATTCATTGTAAACCCATGGACTGCAGCCTACCAGCTCCCCTGTCCTTTACTATCTCCCAGAGTTTGCTTAAATTCATGTCCATTGAGTGATACCATCCAACCATCTCATTCTCTGTTGTCCCCTTCTCTCCCTGCCCTTAACCTTTCCCAGCATCAGGGTCTTCTCCAATAAGTTGGTTCTTCACATCAGGAGGCCAAAGTATTAGAGCTTCAGCATCAGTTCTTCCAATGACTATTCAGGGTTGATTTTCTTTTAGGATTGACTGGGTTGATTTCCTTGCTGTCCAAGGGACTCTCAAGAGTCTCCTCCAGTACCACAATTCAAAATCATCAGTTCTTTGGCTATAATGTATTAGGTTACAGCTGAAAAAAAATAAAAGAATAACTAATTGCTTCATTTCATTTCCCTCTTGTGTGCCTCAGTTTCAGGATAGAGAAGACCCTTGCTAGTAGCTTAAGATGATGGATAAAGGAAAGGGGACAGCGTGAAGGTAACAGTGGCACATTACTGAAGAAAGACTCTAGAGGAGGAAACTCAGGATAAAAATCCTGGCATCAGTAACATTAACCTTAGAACTCACACAAGGTTTTCAAATGTGATTGAGCCAATCTTGAATGCTCTTGAACTAATAAATCAGTAAATTTAATAATCTATAGCTTCCCTGGTGGCTCAGACTGTAAAGCATCTGCCTGCAATGCGGGAGACCCAGGTTCGATTCCTGGGTCGGGAAGATCCCCTGGAGAAGAAAATGGCAATCCAGTCCAGCACTCTTGACTGGAAAATCCCATGGACAGAGGAGCCTGATAGGCTACAGTCCATGGGGTCACAAAGAGTCGGACACGACTGAGCGACTTCACTTTCATAAGAAGTGAGATGACACACTAAAATTTGGAGGTTAGATAAATATAAATGTTTCAAAAGTTGGTGGTGAAAATGTGACAGTGCATTTGAGATAAATAAAAGGCTTCAAGGACAGCAGTGAAGATATGGCTAAGCTAAAAATAATATGAATTTGCTTGACATTCATTTGTATGCTTTTGTTACATCATACGGTATTACAGAGCAACCCAGAAATGGAGACAGACAAAGAAGTGTTAGAGATTTTCCTGAGTGACTGGCTAGAATTCCAAACAAAAGCAATCTGGGATTGACCAGCTGTGGATACGAAAGCAAGAAAAACAAAAGGGAGCTGAGGCTGATGCAGAAAGCATAGAGGCACCACAGAATTCAGATAATGGGCAGAGGCATTATCTGTATGCTCAGTACAGATAATGAGCATATTGACTGAAACTGAGAGCACAAATATTTGGACCAATGATAAGAGAATTCGGAACAAGAAAAGATTCAAAGGCATTTTTTTTTTTCCTGGAGATGCCTAGAAGTTGAGAAAAGCTGATGATAACTGGAATTGGTAGTTTTGCACCCCTTTTCAGATTCAGTGGCCTAATTCTAAAGAATTCATCCTCCTTGCAGACCACCTGTGACTTAGCTGGTGCCCTGGCTAGTTCTTAGAGGAGGCTTGAGTCAGATTTTCACATTTGGGGCTTGAAAGTGAAAGTGAAGTCACTCAGTCGTGTCCGACTTCTTGTGACCCCGTAGACTGTAGCCTACCAGGCTCCTCCGTCCATGGGATTTTCCAGGTAAGAGTACTGGAGTGGGTTGCCATTGCCTTCTCGCAGGGATCGAACCCAAGTCTTCTGCATTGCAGCAGACTCTTTACCTTCTAAGCCACTAGGGAAGCCCATTTGGGGCTTGCTGCTGCTGCTGCTAAGTCGCTTTAGTTGTGTCTGACTCTGTGCAACCCCACAGACGACAGCCCACCAGGCTCCCCCGTCCCTGGGATTCTCCAGGCAAGAACACTGGAGTGGGTTGCCATTTCCTTCTCCAATGCATGAAAGTGAAAAGTGAAAGTGAAGTCGCTCAGTTGTGTCCAACTCTTCGCGACCCCCTGGACTGCAGCCTACCAGGCTCCTCCGTCCATGGGATTTTCCAGGCAAGAGTACTGGAGTGGGGTGCCATTGCCTAATTTCCCACATGCTGAGCTCATCTGTGTCAAGTCATTTCTGGGTTTCAATACAATGTCACACTGCCTGCTTTCTGCACAGCCAGACAGTGCAACACAGAAGTGAGGAATGTTAACTTTCTATGGGGAAACTCTAAGGGGAAGCGAGAGTCAAAAGGTGCTAGGTAGATACTTATCCCTTTTTTTGTCCCTTTGGTTGATATGTTCAATTATGGTTTTTCCCTTGCAATCATTGCAAAACAGTTCTGCATGCCAGAAGAACACACCTACTGAGTACTCTATTATATTTTTCTACAGCTGGCTAAAAAGGGTGGTTAGTGACATAACCCACTGTACTTCATTGCTTTCTATCTCTCCTTGTTTTACTATCATTTTTCCACCACATCATTGACCTTAAACTTGCACTTCCTCAATAAAGATTTATGATCCTTGCCTTTGGCTCTGATTTTCAAAGAACTTAGGTTGTCATGAAGTTCTAGTGGGGGAACTATCATGATAAACATGGAAAGAATCATAATGCAGGAAAGTGAAAGTCACTCAGTCATGTCCAACTCTTTGTGACCCTATAGACTGTAGCCCACCAAGTTCCTCTGTCCATGGAATTCTCCAGCAAGAATACTGGAGTGGGTTGCCATTTCTTTCTCCAAGGGATCTTCCCGACTCAGGGATCGAACCCAGGTCTCCCACATGGCAGGCAAATTCTTTACCAACTGAGCCACCACGGAGTGCTAGTGCAGGAGGATCCTATTAATCAAATAGAAATTCTATTAATCAAATTCTGAAGGCAGAAGAAATGGACTTGGAGATATAAAATGACTTAGAGCCAGAACTAGAGCAATGGCAACTCTCAAAGTGGTAGGGAAATATGGTACTGAGCGTTTAGAAGAAAAGCTGAAAAAATAATTTCAGAGACGCTGAGTTGAACTGGTTTTAAACAAAGTGCAATTGCAGTTTGAAGACACAATAATTGTAGTATTATGAAACACAGAAAGTTACTTAAAGGAATATAACATGCATATGCACACACATACAAATGACTTAAGACGCATCAGATAAAAACATTATTTTTATGCTCTTTAATAAACATTTTAAAATCAATTTTCATTAGTTCATAATTCATCAAACATTTACTTGGGTTCTTTATGGGCCATTTTTAATATGCTCAGGATAAATAAATAAAACATCTCCTCAAACCTTCCCTACAGAGCTTATATGCTAAGCATGGAAGCTGAAAGCAGACAAAAATAACTAAATTCTGTACCTTAAAGACAGTAAGTGCTATGGGGGAAACAGAACAAGATGAGGAAAATCAGGACCCTTGGGAGATGGTGATGGAGGGGATGGAAATTTCTAATTGTAAATTTAAAAAATATTTCAAAATGTGAAGTATTGAGGCAGTGGATATTAAAAGGAGAAAAACCACAGGTGGAAAACACAGCTCCTGTGAAGGCCTGAAGTAGGAGAAACGTTTTTAAGAAACAGCAGGGAGGTGAGGTTGGCTGGATTAGAGCAAGTGGCAGGGACAGAGGTGGGAACAGATCAGTCAGTAATGAAAGCGCCAGATCCCAGACAGCTTTGTGGGTCACTGTGAGCATGATGGCTGTTAACTTTAAGGAAAACTGGGAACCACTGTAGAGTTTAGAGAAAGGCCATAGGGTAATTTCTGTGTGTGTGCTTAGTCGCTCAGTCATGTCCAACTCTTTGCGACCCCACGGTTTGCAGCCCACATGGCTCCCCTCTCCATGGGATTCTCTAAGCAAGAATGCTGGAGTGGGTTGCCATGCCCTTCTCTAGGGGATCCTCTCGACTCAAGGATCGAACCCAGGTTTCCCGAATTGCAGGCAGATTCTTTACCATCTGAGCTACCAGGGTAGCCCATCTACACCAGCACTCTAGATGAGTGTTGAAAAGACACGAAGGGACTGTATAGGCCACAGTCAAAAGAAGGCAGGTCAGGCAGCAAGAGCAATAGCTTTGTTGAAACATAGTGTTGATTCAGGTCACAGTGTTAGCAGTGATGGTCCTGGGGAGGAGACTGGATGCTGAATATATGCTGCAAATAGGGCCTGTGGGCTGATCTGACTCATTCAAAGTGGGTGAGAAAGAAACCAAGAAGTAAAGAAATGACTCCAAAGCTTTAAGTTTGAACAACTGGAAAGATGAAGTTGCCATCCCCTACAACGGGTAAGACGCAGGTAGAAGCAGGTTACAGAGGAAAGATGAGAGTTGGTTTTGAACATTTTCAGTTTGACATGTTTTTTCGACAGTAAGTGAGGCTATAAGGAGGGGGTTAGGTATACAAGACTAGAATGTGTGCATGCGTGCTAAGTCACTTCAGTCATGTCTGACTCTTTGTGACCACATGGGCTATAGCCCGTGAGGCTCCTCTGTCCATGGATTTCTGCAGGCAAGAATACTGGAGGGGATTGCCATGCCCTCTCCAGAGAATCTTCCTGACCCAGGGATCGAACCCACATCTCTTATGTCTTCTGCTTCTGCAGGTGGGTTCTTTACCACTGGCACCACCTGGGAAACCCATAAGACTAGAGGAGGGGTCAGCAACCCAGAGAGTAAGTGTTTTATCAGACTCTGTGGGCCACGTGTTAAGTCTCAACCACTCTGCCATTGGGCAGTCAACAACAATATGCAGAAGAACAGGCATGGCTGTGTTCCAGTAAAAACGTACACCAACAGGCTATAGTTAAATTTGGCCTAAGGGCCATAGTTTGCTAACTCATGGTCTAGAGTCTGGAAAAGTGGTCTGAATTACAGAAACACAGTTGAGAGTTAACAGCATGCAAATATTTCCTAAGCTATGCTAATTTGATGTAAAACTTCTGCATTTGATATTTGTGTTTTCCCCTTATTCTGAATAGTAACTGTACTTTAAAAACTACATACATTTTTTTCTTTGAAAAGCAACCTGCAAGGAACTGTGAACATGCCCATTTGGTTCAATAAAAAGAATAATTTGAATAAAAACTTAGGAACACAACTGATCACTAAATTTCTATTTAGTATAGAACATGTTAAATATTGGGCTTCCCTGATGGCTCAGTTGGTAAAGAATCTGCTTGAAATGCAGGAGAGCTGGGTTTGATCCCTGGGTTGGGCAGATCCCCTGGAGAAGGGAAAGGCTACCCACTCCAGTATTGTGGCCTGGAGAATTCCATGGACTGTATAGTCCATGGGGTCGTAAAGAGTCAGACATGACTGAGAAACTTTCACTTCAATTCAATTTAATTCAATGTTAAATATTTAGTCTGCTTGCAATCGGCTCTTGAAATTGAGTATTTGAGGAAGTCTGTGCTATTCAGCTTAGTAGAGCTACATATAAATAACAAGAACAAAATATATTTTCATGCATCATAGTCAAAATAAGTGGAAAATACCATAGGAACTATGAAAAAGTTGGGACTCTAACAGAAAAGAAATTGTCATCTGTGAAGCCATACGTCAAGGCAATTCTGATTTCACAGCCAGAAGTGTTTTAGAAATAAAGAGAAAAACTTTATGACAAAAGACCGATATCATGTTATTGATAAAGAATCCCACTGAATCAACAGGATGTTTAACAGACAAATGTAAGATACATTCTTTCCTAATTACTTAGCAAACAGAAAAGTGCTACTAAAAATATTCATGTAGGTACAAAGCATCAAATACCAGCAACTGATATTAAAACAACATATAAACACAGTATTAGAAAAACTAAGAGAATGCTAAAATCTTTCTGGTTTAGGTTTGGAGTTGTAACAATGCTAAAGCATATGGGAGCTGGGAAAGGGGCTGTTTTTATAGAAATCAATCATTTTAGAAGAGAATAGCGATGCTTCTCAACCTTTTGCTTATTATTGTCTCCCCCGTGGAGTTTTTAGTCTTTTCCCTAATGGCAACCCCCTATAGTCAAGGCTATGGTTTTTCCTGTGGTCATGTATGGATGTGAGAGTTGGACTGTGAAGAAGGCTGAGCGCTGAAGAATTGATGCTTTTGAACTGTGGTGTTGGAGAAGACTCTTGAGAGTCCCTTGGACTGCAAGGAGATCCAACCAGTCCATTCTGAAGGAGATCAGCCCCGGGATTTCTTTGGAAGGAATGATGGTAAAGCTGAAACTCCAGTACTTTGGCCACCTCATGCGAAGAGTTGACTCATTGGAAAAGACTCTGAAGCTGGGAGGGATTGGGGGCAGGAAGAGAAGGGACGCCAGAGGATGAGATGGCTGGATGGTATCACTGACTCGATGGACATGAGTCTGAGTGAACTCTGGGAGTTGGTGATGGACAGGGAGGCCTGGCATGCTGCGATTCATGGGGTCGCAAAGAGTCGGACACGACTGAGCGACTGAACTGAACTGATGATATTTTAAAAACTAAGATGCATTGTATACATGTCTATGTATAGATATATGGCATGCAAATTGTTTGGAGAGCTACAAGCCATTTTAATATCTCAGATTTTGCCTCCCAAAGAGCTAATGCTCCCCACAACCATTAGGGGTGATACTACTCTCTTGAGAATAACTATCTTAAACTATGGACTATCTGCCTATCAAAATTACATGGTTCACAGCTGTCTCTGTAATGCCTAATGCCTTGATTGGTGGGGATAGGAGATGAAGAGGTGGTAGAGGGCTGGATTAGAGGAGTATGGCTAACAGAAAAATTATTTTCCCTTGCTTTTGCTATATTTATTCCCTTCCTTCATCATTATTCTGCTGAAACCTAGTTTGACTGTGAAGCATAGAAAGAGATAAAGAGATAAAGAAAAAGAAGACACTTTAACTAAGCAACTCATAGGGAAATATGATGGGGGTGAAAATGGGTTACTAGTTATTAAGTGACAATTTCAGAAGAAATATAACAATTGATACAATTAAGATCCCATCTCAAGAGCAAGAGATTATATTATATTATATTCATTATATTCACCTACTGAGACCCTTTGGTAGCCAAGATCAGTGTGAGTTGCAGAATAATTTTCAGTCTGGTTTCACGAGATAATCTGATTGTCTTGGTATCTCAGTTTCCAGATCTCAAGACAATCTTGAATTGGGATTTTGAGACAGAAAAACCACCGCAGGAACCTGTTAGGAAAACGGTCTTTGATATCTCAATCTAAATTATGATTATCTCGAAGTCACAAACCATTTTGTCTTTGCAGAAAAGATAGTGGGTTTGAAAGCAATAATTTTAAGTCAATTTTTCAGCCTCTTAACTGAAGCCCTGTTGGTCTTTTCATGTTGTGTTTGCAGGAGAGAGAGACACAGATGTGGGGGGGGGGGCCCACTTCCCAAAGCCAGATGGTAACATGACTCATAGGATCAAGATAAAGCCTGTGAATGAATTCTGAGAAAGAGAAATGAGCAACAATCAGATTTTGTTTTTATAAAAATAAGTTGTTGTCACCTCTACGGTAAATTCTAACTAGAAAATTCTATGTCCCATTTACATCCTGTGGTCAGCTGCAATTTCTACATGTGCTCTATCATATTTAGTCATATGTGATCAAACTTGTTTATATGGAAAAGTAGGTTTTAATGAAAATAAAAGCCTGGGTCCCAGCTTTTTATTCCAACAACTCCGTGAACACCCAGAGATTTTTCCTCAAAAAGTCAACATACCAAAATAAAGCTGCATATTTTATTCGTCCAGAAGTAGAGTGATTGCAAAATGATTACAACATAGTAATACAACATAAGGAAGTTGGAAGAAATCCTGGAGGATGGGAATGCAGAGGGAAATTTTCCCCAATACCCATCATGTGGAATGGGGGCTTCTTTGGAACTCTTAGACAACACTATCACACACCCAAATGATGTTCACTGCTATTAAAAAAAAAAAAAAGTAACATAACAATTGTGAATTGTAGCTCTGAACTAAGTCCCATTAGTTCAAAGGTCAAGGTCAATGCTTAGATAACTTTAAATTTCCCAGGACTGGCAGATACTTAAAGTTACATTTCCATAATAAATTTTCAGTCTTTCAGTTCATTCGCCCAAGCACCCATCCAAGCCTTATCTATCCTTCTATCTTTCTAAAAGACATTGTCTCACTCCGTACAAGAAAAAATCCAAGCCACTCCTTGTCTTGAAAGAAGAGATACTTTCTCACTCAAAACCACTTAACCTTAAAAGGGTATCTCCACTGGAGTCTAACTACGCCCAGTGCCTGCTTGTCTGCCTGCTTGTCTACACAAGCAGTGCACCCTGGTCAGACAGTCTGCTGGGAATCGATTCAATTGTTTCAGCCAGGTGCCCCAGAGGGATTTCCTCCCAAAGGAAGTGTATGTCAGGCACAGAAATTGGCCCAATAACTGTATCAATTGTGAGCACATCCTAGTATTTTTTAGCCTTGTTCACAGTCTGGAACCACTTCTGAACATTAGAAGAGATGAGGCTGAAAGTAAAAATGGAAGGAATGTTATATGTTAATATTTGAAGCACTGAACTACAAGGAGGCACTGTACTGATTTCCATTAGGCCAAAGAACAAAGATTCACTTATGAATGATGAAATGAATGCATAAATTTCAGAAAATATACTCATAAAGCTGTATGAATGTGTGCTCAAATGCTAGTAGGCTTTAAAAATAATTTCCCTCCCATAAAACTTATATTTTGATATTTCATAAGCAAGTATCAGCATAAGCTAAAAATATCCATACACGTTTTAAACCACCAGTGACTTTTGTATGGGGTCGCAAAGAGTCGGACACAACTGAGTGACTGAACTAAACTGAATATTTTGATTAGATCCAAATACCGTATTTTGGTACAGACTCTTAAAATTAAAATGAACATTCCAGTTAGAAGTTTAAAAAATGATCTTTCTCTTTGAATTTTCAATTTGTCCTGTTTTAGATGGAAAGGGTCATAAATATAACCTTTCTCATAGTCCTTCAAGGCATTTACTTTAACTATTGCCTATTCAGTGTAAGAAAGTCAAGCACACTTCCAAACCAGAAAGTGACCAAAAATATCTCAACTAAAGTTAGAAAATTCCTAGCAAAATAAATATTTAAATGTCAAATATAAGTTTATACTCACTATAAATTCAACGTTTGAAGATGGTTTTAGATTTCTTGTTTAAATGTTATCTGTTCTTTCCACAGAATTTTTTTTTTCTCCTGATGGTAGGAGGGAAGGGTTGTTCTTGATTTAGGTACAGAACTGGAGCATAGAATTTCATGCTGTATGTATTCAATCAATTTTATCCTTATATTCATTTTGTCTGTCTTCCAAAATACCAGTGAATCCTCAGTACACTTCTACATACTCAAATAAATACACTTTATTCTATTTCTATTGTTAGATGTCTGTTGCATACACCCAACGGTTTAGCATATGCTTGGATAATAAACATACGGCAAATATGGTTACCTCGCAAAAAATCTGTGCTATTTATTTTCTAGAGAGATTTCTATATTATATCTTTAATAATAACTTGTAAGAGTCTAAGAATATAATATCAGTATTTTAAAATATCTGGAAGGAAGTTTTAGCTCAGTATGAAATATTTTTTCACCTAAAATTACTCTTTATTGGAATTAATGGTTTTTCATCATATGCCATTACAATAATCAATTATTTTAGAAGCCACCTAATTTCCTAAGGAAGGCCACATAATATATGATTTCTGGTCTGTGATCTAATTACTAGAGAAGGTAAATTTTCCAATGCCTGTCAATGTGGAATTTAAATTCTATTTGTGATAAGTTATGTATTTCTATATATTGGATTTAGATACTAGCATTTCTAAAATGGTTATGGTTATAATTGAAATTAATAACTCTATGACATGAGCGTGACGCAGGAGCCCTCACACAATAGTAGCTTGTCTGCAGCAGTGGCCTCATTGTTTTCGCTACGTAGCTGTCTACAGTTTGTGAGAAATGGTATACCATAATACATTGTGGTTAGAATGCCTTTGTTCTCTGTTAGAGTAGGCAAATCTATTCTGCAGTAGAACACTGTCATTTTTATAATACTAGTAATAGTCAAATAAAATAAATGGGATCCACTTCAAGTCATCTAAGACTAATGTCAATATTCTATAATGACAAAAGAGGGAATTATATGACTTGTCAAAAAATCAAACACCTGCTTGATTTTCATCTGAACTTTTCAATTTAAAACCCTACACTGTACATAATATTTTGGAAGCTGAAACACCAGCTAGTCAAACTCATGAGATTTATTTATCTTTCCAGTGATAGAGCTCAAGAGTCAACCACATTATAAATAATACTATGTATAAACAATATTCAGAGAACAGACTTGTAGACACAGTGTGGGAAGGAGAGGGTGGATGAACTGAGAGGGTAGCACTGAAACATACACATTACCATATGTAAAACAGACAGCTAGTGGGAAGCTTCTGGATAACACAGGAAGCTCAACCTGGTTCTCTGTGACAATCTAGAGGGGTAGGATGGGGGCACACAGGGAGGTTCAAGAGGGAGGGGCTCACATGCTTATGGCTGATTCATATTGTTCTATGGCAGATACCCATACAACACTGTAAAGCAATTATTCTCCAATTAATAAATTAAAAAATAATACTACATAATATCAATTTAAAGAAATGCTGTGTTCTTTATTATTGGTCTCTTCCTATCTGCAGGAGGGATTACTTCAGAAACTATTAAACTAGAAGTATCTCCACTACTATAAAGATGTGCCATGTACTCAGTCATGTCTGACACTTTTCAACACCATGGACTGTAGCCCACCAGGCTCCTCTGTCCATGGGATTTCCCAAATAAGAATACTGGAGTGGACTGTCATTTCCCTTCTGCAGGGGATCCTCATGATCCACGGATCAAACCCCTGTCTCCTGTGTCTCCTGCATTGCAGGTGGATTCTTTACCCGCTGAGCCATCTGGAAGTCACCCAAAATACTCTATGATTATTATAATTAATAATTATACTTTTGATAACTATGTTAATCATTTCAAATAATTTTATTTTTATTTTTTAATTATTATTTCTATTTATTTATTTTTATTTTACAATATTGTATTGTAAACTTGGCAAGTGATGTAGACTTTGCTAGAGTCTCAGATGATAAAGAATTTGCCTCTGCAGGGGGACCTGGATTCTATTCCTAGGTTGGGAAGATCCCCTGGAGAAGGAAATGGCAACTCACTCTAGTATTCTTGCCTGGAGAATGGAGAGAAGAGCCTGGCAGGCTACAGTCCACCAGGTTACAAAGAGTTGGACATGACTGAGCAGCTAACACTTTCACCTTCAAGTGACCTAGAAAAATAGTCATTCTCCACTTTTCATCCAGATATAAATCTTATCAGCACTCAAGACTTCTATCTAGTAGAAGAGTATTTATAAATACTCTTCCTGTAGAGTTGAGTCACAACTATATTTCTTAGGAGCAAATAATGTTTGCTCTGTAGCACTAATCTTTTCCTTGAAGTTCTATATTGAACTTCATGTTAAAGTGTGCCTTATTTTCCAAGGATAAGGAGGAGGAGAATCTAATACCAGAAATGTACGTTGCCTGGAAGAAATGCTCAAATAGATTTTCCATCAGGATCATCGTCCTCTGAAGTATCTAACCACTACGGGCTTCCCCAGTGGCTCAGTGGTAAAGAATTTGCCTGCAATGCAGGAAACCCAGGAGATGTGGGTTTGATCCCTGGGTTGGGAAGATCTGCTGGACCCACTCCAGTATTTCTGCCTGGAGAATTCCATGGACAGAGCAACCTAGCAGGCTACATTCCACAGGGTAGCAGAGTCAGACACGACTGAAGTAACTGAACACGCATGCACAACCATTACTAGAGAAGGGTTTCTGGGAATAGGAAGTAAAGGGCTTACAAGACAAAGAGGTTTTTGCTTTTGGCTTACTTTGTTCCCAGTTGTGGCAGAAAGTCAGAAAGACTTCCTGAAATTATTCTGTAATCTTTGAAGATCTGTAACTAAGACATTGTTGATCTTCTTCCTCATGCTATCTGAACTACTGTCTTATAAACTTTCTTCAAAAGTCAACCATTTTTCTTCATCATTCACTCACTCACTCGTTTATTTTACCTCTGACCTGAAGAACTCAATCTCATCTCCCTGTTTTCCCAGCAATCTCTCTCAGCAGCCCCACCAAGCTTTTACAAAGCTAGGAGATCAGAAGCAGGGGGCATTCTAAGTCTCTCAACGCAGTCCTAACTTGTCAGATCCAACCACAAACCGTGTGTGTTAAGGCAGCGTTCAGTTTTAGTCACCTTCAGGAAGCAGTTCTGAGAATTAGCACTGTACAGCTTAACAAATGCTCATTGCTTCTGATGCTTCAGTTAAGCGAGCCTCAGAACTGAAACTGAGTCATCTATAAAAATTCACGTTTTTGCAGCTAGGGTACCACATCAGTCTCACCTATACCCTATTAGGCCTGCCACACTCAAGGTCATGTTCTCAACTGTCTGTGGCTTAGGCACTCAAGACTTTAATATGTATAGAATTACCTGGGGCACTTGTTAAGAGTAAGGATTCCTGAGCCCCACAGCTTAGGAACTAAATCATGGTCTCAGGGGTTGTGCTCAATCACTGGTTTATAGTTCCACAGCTATTCTCACACATGCTAAGGTTTGAAATCCAGACCTAGAGAGTCAAGTACAGTGGCTTCCTAATTTCCAATTGTGTTTTTAATATTTCATCTAATTGGCTTTAAATATCTCTGCTGAAATAATCTTCTAAACATCTACAATGGCTTCTTATTGTCTAGTGAATTAAAAGAGTTGATCTGATATTTAGAGGTTTCTGAAAATAGAAACCTAGCTAAAATTTTAATTTACTGTTCACTTATAATCTATCTCAAATCTATGCAGCATTATATCGGGTCTCTTAAATATTCATTACCCTTGTCCACCTCTAGCTTTTGCTAATTCTGTTCCCTCTTGTTAAATTCTTTGCAGTGCTTCAAGTCCATTCCAAATGCCCCCTTCTCTTTAAAACTCAACGTGGTGCTCATAATCAGGTATTATCTTTCTCCTTCTTTGGAATTCCTCAAGCCCTTTATACTTGTTGATCATATTTTGACTTATATTAACATTTACATTAAAATAATACACACTGTTAAGTTTGTACATGTCATTCTTCTTCTAGAGAATTAAGGTGAAATTCTGTATCTTTCACAGCTGATATTCAATATGGGCTCACCTAGAAGGTGGAACAATTCATGATCTTTTAGTCCTTGACCTTAGAAAGCATCTATCTGTTCTGCTGAAATCAAGGACTAAAGGCTATCAACCCTTTTTACATCTCAGATAAGTACATATGGAGTATAAACTGTGCTTAGTAATTTTTACTCTTTTTTCATCCCACCAATTGTCTCATCATCAGGTATGTTGCCATTTAAGGGGTATCTGCATTCCTACTTTTCTGATAAAACTTAAATATTTGTGAAGTGAAGTGAAGTTGCTCAGTCATGTCTGACTCTTTGCGACCCCGTGGACTGTACCCCACCAGGCTCCTCTGTCCATGGGATTCTCCAGGTGAGAATACTGGAATGGATTGCCATTTCCTTCTCCAGGGGATCTTCCCGACCCAGGGATCGAACCCAGGTCTCCTGCATTGCAGGCAGACACTTTAACCTCTGAGCCACCAGGTAGGTACACTCTATTACAGATTTCTCATAGTTTTATATGATGCTTTGAAATCTTGCTATAAAAGATTCATGAAACAAGGGAATGATAAAGGAGAGTGTTGGAAAGAAGAAAAAAGTCATACCAAAATATCCTTATATACTTTGTTAATAGCATCCCTCTTTAGATAGGTTGAAAATCTGTATTCCTAAAAAAAGCATTTAATTAGCTTTTCTCCTAATGAATTGGAGTGAAAAAACACCTCTTTTGTGTAAATGTTGAGTAAACATACTTTAGGGATGAGTTTTTAATGTGGCAAAAATAAAGGCAGTGACAATGAATTGGTGTCCAATGTGAAAAGAACAATAAACTACAATCATAAAATAGGAAATGCTCCTCTAAACTGAGGAACAAGACGAGGGTGCCCACTCTCACCCCTATTATGCAACATAGTTTTGAAAGTCCTAGGCATAGCAATCAGAGAAGAAAAAGAAATAAAGGAATCCAGACTGAGAAAGAAAAAATAAAACTCACTGTTTGCAGATAACATGCTTCTCTACATAGAAAACCCTAAAGATGCCACTAGAAAATTACTAGAGCTAATTAATTAATATAGTAAAGTTGCAGGACATACAATTAATACACAGAAATTCCTTGCATTCCTATACAATAACAATGAAAACCATAAAGAAAAATTAAGGAAACAATCCCATTCACCACTGAAACAAAAAGAATAAAATACTTAGGAATAAATTTACCTAAAGAGACAAAAGACCTGTATGCAGAAAACTATAAGATGCTGATGAAAGAAATCAAAGACAACACAAACAGATGGAGAGATATACGATGTTCTTGGATTGGAAGGATTAATAGAGTGAAAATGACTATACCGCCCCCAAGTAATGTTTAGATTCAATGCAATCTCTACTGAACTACCAAAAGTAATTTTCACAGAACTAGAACTAATAATTTCACAATTTCCATGGAAACACAAAAGACCTCACATAGCCAAAGCAATCTTGAGAAAGGACAGAACTGGAGGAATCAACCTCCTAAAACATAAATTTAGAATAATGAAACAAGATAGAAAGCTCAGAGATAAATCCACACACCTATGGACAACTTATCTCTGACAAAGGAGGCAAAAATATACAATGGAGAAAAGATAGTCTCTTCAATAAGAGGTGCTGGGAAAACTAGTCAACTACATGTAAAAGAATGAAATTAAAGCACTTCCTAAAGCCATACACAAAAATAAACTCAAAATGGATTAAAGACCTAAACCTAAGATCAGAAAGTATAAAACTCTTAAGAGGAAAACCTAGGCAGAACACTCTGACATAAATCACAGAAAGATGCTGTCTATGACCCACCTCCTAGAGTAATAGAAATAAAAACAAAAATAAACAAATGGAACCTAATTAAACTTAAAGCCTCTTGCATAATGAAGGAAACGATAAATGAGGTGAAAAGACAACCCTCATAATGGCAGAAAATAATAGCAAATGAAACAACTGAAAAAGGAAGGATTAATTTCCAAAATACATAAGCAGCTCATGCAGCTCAATATCAGAAAAACAAACAACCCAATCAAAAAGTGGGCAGACGACCTAAACTGACATTTCTCCAAAGAAGACATACAGATGGCTAATAAACACATGAAAAGATGCTCAACATCTCTCATTAGAGAAATGCAAATCAAAACTACAATGAGGTATCATCTCACACCAATCAGAATAGCTATCAAAAAGTCTATCAACAATAAATGCTGGAGAGGGTGTAGAGAAAATGGAACCCTCTTACACTGTTGGTGGGAATGCAAACTGATACAACCACTATGGAGAACAGTGTGGAGATTCCTTTAAGAAAAACTAGAAATAAAACTGCCATGTAACCCAGCAATCCCACTACTGGGCATACAGCCTGAGGAAACCCTACTTGAAAGAGACACACGTACTCCAATGTTCATTGAAGCACTATTTGCAACAGTTAGGACACGGAAGCAACCTAGATGTCCATCAGTATATGAATAGATAAGGAAATTGTGGTACATATACACAATGGAATATTACTCAGCTATGAAAAGGAATGTATTTGAGTCAGTTCTAATAAGATGGATGAACCTAGAGCCTATGACACAGAATAAAGTAAATCAGGAAGAAAAAGACAAATATCATATTTTAACACATATATATATAGAATCCGGAAAGATGGGATTGATGATCCTATATGCAGGGCAGCAAAGAAGACACAGACATAAAGAATAGACCTTTGCACTCAGTGGGAGAGGAGAGGGTGGGATGATTTGAGAGAATACCATTGAAACATATACATTACCACATGTAAAATAGCCAATGGGAATTTGATGTATGATGCAGGGAACCCTGAACTGGTGTTCTGTGACAACCTGGAGGGAGGGGGTAGAGAGGGCTGTAGCAGGGGTGTTCAGGAGGGAGGGGACAGATGTGTAACTATGGCCAATTCATGTTGATGTATGGCAGACGCTACACAATACTGTAAAGTAATTATCCTCCAATTCAAATAAATGAGCTTAAAAAAGAGGAAATGTATTAGAAATGAAAAGCAATTAGAAATAAATTGATAAAAGGAACAGAGTGATGTAAATCAATATTTATAGATGCTTTTTTTCCTGCATTGTTATCTGAAATTAGTCCTAAATCTATTTCTCAAAACACCTGTTTTCTATTCTTAAATTTTCTGCAGTTTTCCTACAATCTTAATAAACCTCAGTGTTAACCATGAGATATAATTTGAAGACTGAAAGCTTCAAGGGAAGTTTTATAAGAGTATGTGGTGAGACACTTAAAAATAAGAAGTTGAGAAGGAAAACAAAATATTTAACTTACTATATAAATATACTTGAAGACAAAATCGAGATTCAAATAGATTTGTAAAATACTGATTTATTAACATTTCTTTACATTAACAGTTAAGAGCTGGAGAATTTGGGAAATATTGTCCCAATTTGGCACTGGTAAAAGGTGGAGGTTTTTTTGTTTTTGTTTTTGTTTTAGTGGAGTGAGAGAAGGAATTCAATACTTCTTCTCCTATTCATATATAGGATTCAAATGTGTATTGTGTGTACAGAAATTTTCAATAAGTTACGTAAATGACTGTTCAATTCCATTGCCTATTTTTATTACTTCCTTCCCCCATCCTCTTTTTTTTTTTTTTTTTTTTTTTTTTGCTATTGAGCTATATGAGTTTCTACATATTTTGGATATTAATTCTTTACCAGATATACAGCTTGGAAATAGTCTTTCTCCCATTCTACAGGTTCCATTTTCATTTTGTTGATGGATTAATACCAATCTTTACCAAATTCTTCCCCAAAATTTAAGAGCAGGAAAAGTTCATAAAACTTATTTTATGAAGCCAGCATTACCCAGAAAAAAGCCAAAGAAAGTCACCACAAGGGAAGAAATTTAGATGCCAGTATTCCTGAGGAATATACATGCAAAATGTCTCAATAGTAACATCACATTAAGGGAATTACACATCATGACACAATGGGATTTATTCCTAGGATGCAAGGACAGTTCACTATATACAAATCACTGCAATACATCACATTCACAGAGTGAAAGAATAAAGTATCTTATCAATAGGTATAAAAAATTGACCCCTTCATGATAAAATACTCAACCAACTAGTAATAAAAAGTATGACCTCAACATAAAATAGACCATATATGACAAGCTCACAGATAACATCACACTAAACAGTGAAGAGCTGAAAACTCCTCTAACATCGGAACAAAATAAGGTGCCCACTGTTACTACTCAGTACTATAATTTCTAGCCAGAACAGTTAGGCAAGAAGTCAAAGCATCCAAATCAGAAAGGGCTAAGTAAAATCATCTCCATTTGCAGATGACATAATCCTCTTATGTAGAACACCATAAGATTCCACCAAAAATCTGTTACAATAAACAAGTTCAGTAAAGTTATAAGATGCAAAATTAACATACAGAATTCTGTTGCCTTTCTATATACTGATAATGAGCTATTAGAAGTAAATTAAGGAAACAATCTCATTTACAATGAAATCAAAAAGGATCAAGTACATAGAAATAAATTTAACCACGGAGGTACGAGACATGTCCTATGAAACCTATAAGACACTGAACAAAGAAACTGAAATCAACACAAATAAATGAAAAGATTAACATGGATCAGAAGAATAAATGTTGTTAAAATGTTGTTAAATACACAGAGCAATCTACAGATTCAGTGCAATCCTTACCGAAATACCAATAACATTTTTCACAAAACTAAGACAATAATATTAAAATTTGTATGGAAGCACACACAGAAAAAAATCCCAAATAGCCAAAACAATCTTGAGAAACAATAACAAATGCTTCTTGACTTCCAAACAGTGTGATACTGGCTTAGAAACTGACAGAGATCAATGGAACAGAACAGAGTCCAGAAATAAACCCACGCACACATGGTCAATTAATCTATGAAACAGAAGCAAGGATATACAATGGGGAAAAGACAGACTCTTGAGCAAATGGTGTTCAAACAACCAGACAGTAACATGCAAAATAATCAAACTGAACTACTTTCTCTCACCATATGTAAAAAATAAACTCAAAGTGAATTAAAAGACTTAAAAATAAGACCTGAAACCATGAAACCCCTAGAAGTAAACCTAAGCAGTAAACTCTTTGACATGTCTTAGCAAAATAGTTTTGGATTTATCCCCTCAGTCAAGGGAAATAAAATCAAATATAAACAAATGAGAACACACTCCAAACTAAAAAGCTTTTGCACAGCAGAGGAAATCATCAACCAAACAAAAAGGCAGTCTACTGAATGAGAGAAGATATTTGCAAGAGATATGTCTGAAGGGGGTTAATATCAAAAGTATTTAAAGAACTCAGAGAACTCTATAAAAAAAAGATCCCAAATTTAAAAAATGCACAGAGGACCTGAATACATATTTCTCCAAAGATGACATGCAGACAGCCTACAGGCACATGAAAAGATGCTCTGCATCACTAATCATCAGGGAAACGCAAACAAAAACCACAAAGAGGCATCTCTTCACCTGCCAGAATGGCTGTCCTCAAAAGGACGACAGATAACAAGCCCTGGCAAAGCTGTGAAAAGGGAACCTCAGTGCACTTTCAATAGGAATGCAGATGGGTAAAGCCACTATGAAACACAGTATGACGTTTACCTGCAAAACTAAAAATATGACCCAACAGTTCCACTCCTGGGTATATACCTGAACAAAGTCAGAAAAGATATACGCACTCTGGTCTACAACAGAGCCAAGATATGGAAGCCTCTTCAGTGTCCACGACTAAGACGATATGGTGAATGTATTCACAACACAGTATTACTCAGTCATAAAATAGGATAAATCTTGCCACTTGTGACAACACAAAGACAACTACCGCATGGTGTCATTTATATGCAGAATTTAAGACCCAAAACAAACTAATAAACCAAACTAGATAAACAAAGCCAGATACAGAGAACAAACATGGTTACCAGAGCAGGGAGGGGTGTAAGGGGATGGGAAATATATGTGAAGGGAATTAAGAAGTACAAACTACCAACTGTAAAATCAAAGGGACAGAATGTACAGTATGGGGAAAATAGTAATATTAACCACTTTGTATGATGAGTAATCTATAAAAATATCAATTCATTGTGTTGTACACCTGAAATAAACATGCTTGAGTTAAAAAAAAATAAAAATCATTCAAGGAGTCACAGAATCTCAAGGTCAAATAGAGAATGTTCACCAAAAAAATCCAACAGTATTACAAATGGATGAAGCCACTTCACTGAACAGAGTTGGGGAAACAGGTGCTAACCTGAGTAACTCGGGAAATAAATAAGATCCCATAAACCTCAGATATGCAGATGACACCACCCTTATGGCAGAAAGTGAAGAGGAACTAAAAAGCTTCTTGATGAAAGTGAAAGAGGAGAGTGAAAAGGTTGGCTTAAAGCTCAACATTCAGAAAATGAAGATCATGGCATCCAGTCCCATCACTTCATGGGAAATAGATGGGGAAACAGTAGAAACAGTGTCAGACTTTATTTTTTTGGACTCCAAAATCACTGCAAATGGTGACTGCAGCCATGAAATTAAAAGACGCTTACTCCTTGGAAGAAAAGTTATGACCAACCTAGACAGCATATTCAAAAGCAGAGACATTACTTTGCCGACTAAGGTCCGTCTAGTCAAGGCTATGGTATTTCCTGTGGTCATGTATGGATGTGAGAGTTGGACTGTGAAGAAGGCTGAGTGCCGAAGAATTGATGCTTTTGAACTGTGGTGTTGGAGAAGACTCTTGAGAGTCCCTTGGACTGCAACGAGATCCAACCAGTCCATTCTGAAGGAGATCAGTCCTGGGATTTCTTTGGAAGGAATGATGCTAAAGCTGAAACTCCAGTGCTTTGGCCACCTCATGCGAAGAGTTGACCCATTGGAAAAGACTCTGATGCTGGGAGGGATTGGGGGCAGGAAGAGAAGGGGACGACAGAGGATGAGATGACTGGATGGCATCACTGACTCGATGGACGTGAGTCTGAGTGAACTCTGGGAGTTGGTGATGGACAGGGAGGCCTGGCGTGCTGCGATTCATGGGGTCACAAAGAGTCGGACACGACTGAGCGACTGAACTGAACTGAAAGTCAAAAGGATCTGTACATAAGCACTGCACTCTAGTTCGTAAAGTAGTTTCCCACAGGGGTAGTATGTTAACAACTCTGAAACCACTCTACACGTGTACCATGACGGAACAATTACTAACATCTTAATGGAGATGGGAGCCAGTTCTCTCACTGTTGGAGTAGGAGGCAACATATAGCAAGGGGAGGAGAACAAGATCTGTGTTGTAATGGATTAGAGTTGGAGACAGTCACGTGAAGTTATTTTCAGGTTATTATTAAAAATATGATTACATATAAAAAGTGTATAGGCAGGCACCCTGGGTCAGGAAGACTCCCTGGAGAAGAATATGGCAACTCATTCCCATGTTTTTGCCTGGGAAATCCCATGGACAGAAGAGCCTGGAGGGCTACAGTCCATGGGGTCGCAAAAGAGTCAGACACGACTCTGCAACTAAACAACAAACATATATACTCAAATTAGTCATTTCTTTACTTTGTCAGCTGAAGCAATTAATTCATGTAACACTCATATCCTAGTTTATAATACCACTCAGCAATAAGACTAACCAAAACTTCTTGGGGAAAACACACACACACACACACAAATACTAGAATGGGAGCTGCATATGCAAGATTAATCTAGAACATCTTGTAGGGCCAGAAAGTAAAGAAGACTCAAAAGAAAAACAGACAAAAATAAAGCACATAGTAGTGTGGGGACATGAAGGGGATATGGCATGAACTGAAAGAACTCCCAAGGGCTAAAGTTAGAACAATTTTAGCAACAAAATAAAGTAGTATTGGATTATAAACCAAAGTATAAATATTTATGAGTCTATACAGCTATAAGTAAGTTATTCAATAAATAAATGGCAAATAGACCAATGTATATGCAAGAACAAATGATTTTATGAAGACATAATGATGACCGTCAGAGCTGATTGTACTGTTTCTATATGTAGGCCCCCTCTCTGCCTATAAAAACTCTTGTCCCCAGACTGGGATGGGGGAATCAGCCTTTGCACGGGAGTCTGCCCTCTCTGCTTGGTTGCTGGCATCTAAAATAAAGCGAACTGTTCTTTCCACTAACCTGGGCTCTTTACTGACATTTGAGTAGCAAGCAGCTGGAACCCATTTTTGGTTACAGGACTTCTGGACTAAAGATGGCATTTTGCTAACTGGTGGAGCTGTTGATGGGAATAAGGTACCCATACTGTCTGCCCCAGTGGAATTTACAGTCTAGCACGGAAAACATATTAAACAAACGTCTAATAACTGTTGTGAAAGGGGACGTTCCTGAACTTTCTGGTCATGTACTCTGGTTCGGTTTTCAAAAATTGAGGTCAATTTTCTAGAGAGAAACCATCAGGCAGGCTAACTTGAATGGAGTCGGGAGTAAGTCCCATTTTGAATATGTGTTACTTTTCCCTGATTCTAGAATGCAAATGCAGGGGGGCGGGGCAGTGGTGGGGCAGTGGGGGGAGACTTAAACTACATGTTAAATATGGCAACTCACTTCTAATAAAATCAAGTTAGAGTGACTTTTACATTGCCATCTAAATGTAGTTGAATTTCAGATTTTAGGGCCCTAGACCAGCTATAAATAATCAGAATGCATGAGACTGAGCCTGGAGATACTCATTTTAAGCAAGTAACCCAAGAGTTCGCTGTACATTTTAATATTAGGGAAGTAACTGATTCAATTTCAACTCACCGATTTTCCATCTTGTTTCTAGCTTCTGTAGTCTGTTCACATTCCCTGGTTCCAGGCTTCTTTCTACTTTTAAAGTCAGGGAAACAGAGATGGAATTCCCAACTTATGACTGAGACTCTCCTCCTATCTCACTGACCACGGCTGGGGAAGTTTCTCTGGTTTAAGGATCCAAGTGATTGGATTGGTTCCACCTGGACAACCAAGGTTAATCTCCATTCAAGATCCTTGAATGTATTTGTCTCTGCAAAGTCTCTTCAGCTATTTTGGTAACACATTCCAAGGTTACAAGGATAAGGAGGTGGACGTCTTGGAGGGGAAGGGTATGTTATTCTTTCTACAATAATATATATTGTGTAGAAAGTGAAGTCGCTCAGTCGTGTCCAACTCTTTGCGACCCCATGGACTGTAGCCTGCCAGGCTCCTCCATCCGTGGGATTCTCCAGGGAAGAATATTGGAGTAGGTTGCCATTTCCTTCTCCAGGAGATCTTCCCAACACAGGGATCGAACCCAGGTCTCCCGCATTGCAGGCAGACACTTAACCATCTGAGCTACCAGGGAAGCTGAGAGTCATTTCTTAGCTACTACACATTAACCATGGTATTGGTTATTAACATATTCCTCTTACACAGGTGAAAACAAGAGTAGAAAGAAAAGCTTAAAGAGTAGAAAGGAGACTTACTGAAAAGATTTTTCATCACTCTACGTTTGATCCAAATGTAATCTTAAATGCAAAGGAAGAAATTGTACCTTCCAATATTCTATATAAGTCTTTTCCCCTATTTAGCTTTTATATCGGATTAAATGCATATTAGTATTAGAAGTCAAATGGAAACCTATGTAGAATATTGGAACAGGAGCCAGCACTCTAATGTGGGTCACCATCTTTGTACTTACTTACTTGTGCTATCACCAATATAAAACCAAACGTGAGGAATTTTACTCATAGTCCACAATCTTCCACGTAATCTCCTAAAACAGACTGCCATCAGCCTTTAAAAGTTTGAGGCTTACTTGCTTGTATTCAGTTTGGGATTTATGTTCTTGTTGTTCTGTGGCAAGTTTAGAACTCACTAAGCAGTTATATATTGAAGCACAGGAAATGTGTACTTGAGGTGCTTGACATTTTTCTTGAGAGGATGGTTAAGAGTATAAGGCAAGGATCAAAGAAATAAAAAGCATGTGGATTAAGACCTGCTTTGTTTTTAAACCAATCACGGTTCTTTTTAGTCAAGAAGTAACTACCCTCAAAACGAAGATGCACACAAATGACAATGAAGAGTTACACAAACGACAATGCAACAAGGCGAAAGCTCGCAATAGCACAGTGCACTCTCTGTTCTGTGCAAAGAGCTACAACCCTTCACTTGGGAAACCCCACAGGGACACACTGTTTTCATCACATGTGCCTACTCAGAGATAAACAAACCCAGGGGAGATGTGCATTTGTGGAAAGATGTTCATACTCTTCATTTAAACGTCTCTGCCCAATGTTTAGAAGAGTCATGAAATCTGTGTTGACTGGTTTCTATTGGAAACTTTGTGCGGCAAGCACAAAAGAGTGTTAACTACACTTACTGTAAACCTTGAGCACCAAAGCAAGTTAAATTTGTATTAAGCAGTATTAAATCAAAGGATCCTTCTAAATGATGAGATGCTCTTGTACACAGGATCATGTTTTAAATATGATTGTGCTGAGCCCATAATCTGATATTTTATTACGTAAAGATTCCACTGAGAGACATAAAAGAATGAGTTAAGGAATTCTACTGTCATACCAATGCCATTTTGTTATAAATCTCTCTAAACCTACTCAATGTCATCCAAAGCACATTTAAAGAGAGAAACATGTTTCTCTTGTCCATTCAACAACATACCAGAAATTTCCCCCCTCATACAGTACTTGATTAAAGGTCAGATGTTCTCTGCAGAACTGACTGTATCATCAGAGAATGCTTTTAGTGGCTTTCCACATAGCTCATAAAAGAATTCTGGATTTTGAGCTAGCTGTGATAAAATCAGACTAGGGTGTCAACATCAGACACTATTTAACAAGGAGACATAGTTCACGTTACCACAGGCTTCTGTTTGCACGACTACTCATCAGGGGGCTTGTCATTCTCAAGCACCTCAGCAGGGGCCATTTCACTCCCTGTTGTTTCTGATTCTTAGAAGAGTAGCAACAACAAACAGAAATCTCCTCTTTCCTCTCTCCCTGTCCTCAACCCCTCATGGGCCATACAGCCACAAAAGTGTAATCAAGCATATTAGAAAAAAAATAATAAAATCTCAAATTATGAAACTGGTTGGGAAGAAAACAATTTCCTCTTCCCCTCTTGGTTCTTTTGGCTGGTCAAGTAACTAAAATGATGTTTGAGACAGATTAACAAGAAAAACTAGGGCTTGCCAGGGGGTAGTTAGTGGTAATGAACCTGCCTGCCAATGCAGGAGACATAGGAGATATGAGTTTGATCCCTGAGGCAGGAAGATCCCCTGGGGAGGGCATGGCAACACTACTTCTCCAGTATTTTTGCCTGGAGAATCACATGAACAGAACCTGGCAGGTAATAGTCCACTGGGTCGCAAAGAGTCAGACAAGAATGAAGAGACTTATCACAACAGGAGAAAAAAAATTAATCATGTATGGAGAACTCCATGGACTACAAGCTCAAAGAACAGTCAGGCAATTGGAGTGTATTTGCTATTCTGAGCTAAAAAGAAAGGAGTGGGGGTCTGGGACTTCAAAGGGAAGGAAAGCAATTCACAGGAAGATGAAATGAGCAAATGTTTGGTAAAGAATGTCCACTGGCCATACAGAAACAACTGGACACAGAGAAGAACTGTAACAAATTGACCCTGCTAGGTTCCTCCTAGTGGCCCACCCCTAGTTCATATTATACCGTGTTATCTGTGGTGATAGCTCTCCTCCAAGAATAGGTTCTCCACCTAAATTCTTTTAGGTAGTTACAGGGAAGGTCAGATTCTTCCTGAGTCTTTTCGACATTAAAAATAATCAGCCTAAAACAATTCTCATGTCAAAGAGAAATATTTTGAGCTGGCAAATTTTGCTCTCTTACAATGCCTTCAACAGAATGCAGATGCCTATTAAATTGGCATCTTCACTCCTAATTCTTAATGTGTTCCCAACTGATACTTGAAACTGCTGTCAGATATCTGCAGTGAGCTATTCTGTAACAACCATTTATCCAGAAACTGAGATAATATTTTTTTTTCTCATTAAATTGTGTTCTGTGTATCTGATTTCTGTCACTTTTACTATCATTCTTTTCAAGGTAGATACTTTGGAACCATCTTTTCATTTAAGGCAAATGTTTACTGGACTCTCAATTTCTTCCCGCTATTGTTCAATTTTTCATAGTTTAGGGCCTATTCAAGAAGCTTAATGACTTCTTGTTTGAACTTAATATAGTAAACCTAATTGGGAAAGAGTCATAATTTTGAAAGCAAATATTAAAAAGTTTAAAACAAAATCTGGAATATCTAGAATTGGCTGAGGAGTGACAACAAAAAAATCATCAGTATCAATTTTATTGAAGGTATTTTGTGATGTCAATATTCTTCAAACATGCAACTTTTTAAAAAATTAAGCCCTTTTATTTAAATTAAACCTTTTTTAAAAAGTTCTTTTCCAACAGTTTTTTTTAAATGATTTACATTCCTCTGAAGATTAGCAAAAACCCTTAATGTAATTGCTATAATGAAACTGCTTTAAAGTTTCTATATTCTTTACTCACACAAATCCCTATTTTTTAATAGGGATCTTCATATCTCTTAAGGGAAGCTGACAAGGACAAGTGTTAGTAACTCAGTTATGTCTGACTCTCTGCAACCCCATGGACCGTAGCCCGCCAGGCTCCTCTATGCGTGGAATTCTCCAGGCAAGAATACTGGAGTGAGTTGCCGTATCCTTCTTCAAGGGATCTTCCGACCCAGGGTCTTCTGCTTTGCAGGCTGATTCTTTACCATCTAAGCCACTAGGGTAGCCCAAGGGATGCCTTGCTGGCTAAGAAAACATCAGGAAAGGAACAACTCTCTCATCCCTTCCTAGCCACCATCCTCATTCATATCTCTGATACTTTCCTTCTTCTCTGAGATTTACACCATGAAGATGACTTGGTTTTATTCAAAGACGGGTCAACATGTTGCTGCACTGGCTTGAGAACAAAGCAAGTGAAAATAGTCTAAACTCTGACAGAACCCTGTCGAAAATTCTATGGTTTAAGTACACCTGAAGGCACAGAGATTCAAATTAAATAATATGTGAGGTTGCTATCAATGGAGCAAGTGAATCACAAAATACTGAATGACTACCATTTGCTTAGGACCATGTTAGACCCGGGGATGCTCCCTCAAGATTGATGCCTGTCCTTAAGGATCTTGGAATCAAGTGGGTGAGTCCAAACTAAGAAACAAATCAGAGAAAAGCTGGTTTATAGATAGTATAAATCATAAGTCATATAAATCATAGATAGTATAGTCATAAGCTGAATTGTGCAGCCCAGAATTATCATGCTAGAGGAAGACTGTCCATGGGCCTAAAATTATCAGAAAAGGTACAGCACTGTGATTAGCCTAAGCAAGATAATGAGGAAAGTAGACAGGTAAGAAGTGAGAGAATGGGCATTTGCAAACATTTCAAGCAACATGAATATTACGACTAAAAGCAAAGAAGTGAGAGTGATGGTGGTGAGTTCTCAAAGCACTAAGCAGATGTGTGTCCACCTCACAAAGTGGCCAGAGCAGAGGGGATCTGCATAATGGCTCTGAGTGAAGCTGAGTATACAAGGAGAGGCCTGACTCTTGATAAAGTTTTGGTTTGGAGAAGATTATTTTAGGTCAATGAACAGATGTATTAGAGGAACAGAAGCCTGTGTGACAGATAAACCCCATAATCTCAGTGGCTTAACATAATAGACATTCATTGCTTACTTAGGTGAAGTCCAAATCAGGTTGTTTCCTATTGGAGACAAACGTGCATTTGAGCTGATGAAATAAATATTAGGTTGGCGCAAAAGTAATTGCAGTTTGCATTTCTTAGCTAAGAGCTGAGAAACCTAGTAAGAGGTTCATAGATGAAAGACTTACACAGAGATCAAAGCTATGATTCCAAACCAATAAAAGGAGTAGAGATAAAACATAATTCCAATTCCATAATTTATGTAATAATACATGTGTGTTCTCTATATTAGGCTGTTCTCTATATATTAGTTACAAAAGTAACTGTGGTTTTGCATTGTTGAAATTTGTCATTTGATAGTGGAATACATCCTTAAATAAATGTGGCTATGTTATACATCATTTTAATATGCATTTCTTGCTTTATGTTTTTTGCTGATGTCTTACTACTTGCTATTTATTTTATATGTATTTTAGACTATATAAATGATGTTAGGCAAAAGCAAATTCAAGCATTTTTTTATTCCAGTTCAAAATGGGTCACAAAGCAGCAGTGACAACTCACGACATCAACACGCATTTGATGGCCCAAGAACTGCTACCAAACATACAGTGCACTGGTGATTCAAGATGTTTTGTAAAGGAAATGAGATCCCTGAAGATGAGGAGCATCATAGCTGACCGTCAGAAGTTGACAATGACCAACTGAGAGCATCATCGAGCCTGATCCTCTTACAACTACACAAGAAGTTGCCCAGGAGCTCAACACCAACTATGCTACGGTTATTCGGCATTTGAAACAAATTGGAAAGGTGGAAAAGCTCTCCAAGTGTGTGCCTCATGGGTTGGCAGCAAATCAACAACAAGTTGTTATTTTGAAGTGTCATATTCTCTTATTCAACGTAACAACAATGAAACATCTTCCAATCAAAATTGTTAAGTGCAACGAACGAAAACTGGATTGGATATTACAACCAGTGATGACCAGCTCAGTGGCAGGACTGAGAAGAAGCTCCAAAGCACTTCCCAAAGCCAAAAGAAAGTGAAAGTGAAGTCACTCAGTCGTGTCTGACTCTTTGCGACCCCGTGGACTTGGTCACTGTCTGGTGGTCTTCTGGTAGTCTGATCCACTACAGCTTTCTGAATCCCAGCAAAACCATTACATCTGAGAAGTATGCTCAGCAAATCGATGAGATGTACCAAAAATGGTAACGCCTGCAGCCAGCATTGGTCAACAGAAAGGGCCCAGTTCTCCACAACAATGCCTGACCACACTTCCCATAACCAACGCTTCAAAAGTTGAATGCACTGGGCTACAAAGTTTTGCTTCATCCACCATATTCACCTGACCTCTTGCCAAGTGGCTACCACTTCTTCAAGCATCTCAACAACATTTTGCAGGGAAAATGCTTCTACAACCAGCAGGAGGCAGAAAATGCTTTCTAAGAGCTTGTCGAGTCCTGAAGCATGCATTTTTATGCTATAGGAATAAACATTTCTTATTGGCAAAAATGTGTTGATTGCAATGATTCCTATTAGATGAATAAAGATGTGTTTGAGTCTCGTTATAATGATTTAAAATTCACGGCCCAAAACTGCAATTGCTTTTGTACCAACCTAATAACACCATAGCTCATATACAGCCTTCTGCCAACATGCATTCATTATTATCTCACTTAGCAAACATTTCTTAAACACCTACTATATGTTAGGTTCCATGTTTGACTGACAGTGGAAATACTGAGTGAGGAAAATATATGGTCCTTGCCCTTGGAGGAGCTTTCAGCTGATGAGGAAGCCAGACAACAAAAAAAGTGAGTATGACATTGTCTCCTGGAGAGCAAAACAGGAAGGAAGCGTTTCCTAGAGTGCGGAATCACAGAGCTTGAACAAAACCCTTTAATGAGAAATATTTGACTGCCCAATGGGAGCAGTTGCTCTAGTAAGTGCTTGAAAAAAGCATTATAAATTCTGAGTTCAGTTCAAAAACACCTGGCTTTTCAAAGTAAAAGTTCATCATATAGTCCAATTGTTTCTAAACATGGCTGCTCAACAGAATCACATCTGAAGCTTTGGAGAAGAAAAAAATGCCTGGGCATTTGTATTTTTCAATAAATTCCAAGGTAATTCTAAAGTGCATCTGGATTTTAAAAGTGATTACAGGTTTCTTTTTAAATTAAGTGGTAGTTTTAGTGATATAGACTTCTATTATTTTCTGCTGACCAATCATGATCCAATGATTAAAACATATAACAGTTGCATAATCACAAAAGTCAAAGATGTTGATCAGTCTTCACAATCAACAGCCAGGCAAAAAAAAAAAAGATAATTACAACTGCAAGCCACAATGGAAACATGATCAATCTAACAATATAAAGTAATTATACAATTATACAATTTGGGAGGTTAAGAAGAAAAATGTTGTAAGCGCAAGTGCACACATGCATGTGTTTTCATCCCCCTTTCAATGGCTAAGTTAAAGATCTCTCTTGATAAATGCCACATAGCATTGGAAAATATGTGGGTTATTTTCAAATATCATTTGATAATGATTTCTAACATAATTTCACAGTGATACGAGAACAGACTCTGTATGATTTCAATACCTTTACACCATGAAATATTTTTTTACCTTGTTTTATGTTCCAGGATATGTTCCAGTGTCTCCTCATTTATAGTCTATGGGAACTTGAATAGAATTTGTATCCTGCTCTTATGTGAAAATTGTATAAATCTTAATTGTGTTGAATTGGTTCAAGGTGCTTTTCAGATCTATTATATCCTACTTTTCTGTCTGTTCATTCTATTAATTTTTAAGAGTTTGATATTGAAACTACAACCAAAAATCTTAATTTATCTACTTAAAAATAATTGTAATATAGAGTGGAACTATATACTATATATATATATATATAGTAACTGTGTTCAGTATTTTCCAAGTTTTCTCTAAATGTGTTATCATACTTTCATAATTTAAAAAATAAAAAGCAACTGTACTTCTATATACTTTCAATAAACAATAATTTAAAAAAACAGGCTTTTTATCTATTGGTTCTTATCAACTGCAAAGATCCAGCCATGCCAATTGCTCTCCGAATGTGGGTGTTTATTTTTCTGCTAATTTCCTGAGGTATTACAAGTATATCCTATACTTGGTGGCCACTTCCAAATAAAACTTCTTCAGTTTCACACAGTTATTTCACAACTGGGAAAAAGAGGAGGTTCTTCTACTGACCTTGCCAGTGACTAGATGTGCTTGTCTCAGAGACTCATCAGGACTTGAGTTTTCTGCTTGTATAAAAATGTACAAAGTCCCTTTCAGCTCCAGGTTTAAATTACATACTTCTAAGATTCTGAGTGAAATTCTATTTCTCCTTAGGACATTCCTCTTCAATGCAGGATATCTGGCACTGCCACGCTGTATTTACAAAGTTATTTACAGAGAAACTTACAGTGGCTTCCCAGGTGGCACCAAGTAGTCAAGAATTTGCCTGCCAGTGCAGGAGACATAGGAGAGATGTGTCAGTCCTTAGGCTGGGAAGGACCCAGGTCCTTGACCCAAGGTCAGTCCTACGGTCCACTGGGTCACAGAGTCAGACACGACTGAGGACACACGCACACATATACATACATACATAGAAACAGTAGGGCGTACTGGTTACGGGTATGAGACTTGAAGTGTCTGCTGCTCCTGCTAACTAGGTTCAATCCCGCATAATACTCCACGGCTGGTTGAGCAAGACAGTAAAACTCCTTGTGTCTTAGTTTCTATAAAATAGAGGTAAGATTAGAACTCACCCTCTTTGGTTGATACAAAGATTAAAGGAGCTGTTTTTGAGGGAGGGGCCCAAACTTTCCTTGTTCTTAGAGCTCTAAGTACTAAGTCTTTTCACTGTGTCCCCAAGCCATACAAAATACTTCATAGTAGCATTTCTTAAATGACTTCATCCAAACAATTTAAGAAGCATTTATGTTCTAGCAACTTACAGTAGCAGCCACTAGAAAATATAGCGCACATAATTTAAAAGAAAAACAATATTGCAAAGATATAATCACAAGGAATATTATGTGATCTAAGGGTGAAACTATGGCATAGCTCGAGCCAGATGTTTAAGCAATGTCCAAAACTGTCAACTACCATATTTTCCTAAACATTTGAAATACTCCCCCAAACAATGGTGAGTATACTACAATGCTGTCCCAGTACACAGTTTGGGAATCACAGAGCTAACTCATGTAAAGCACTCAGAGGCTGCCATGTACCAGCATTCAATAAGTGTTAGCTATTTGTCTATTTGATCTCTGATTCAAACACTAGATTATTTACAGTTTGGTTTATACAACCATCTTCAGATTAGGAAACTGGGCTTCCAGGAGCCTGAGTACTTTACCTACTTATACTAGGAAGTGGAGAAAATAGAATTTTCATTCAGGTCTACCTGGGTTGAAAGACTTTATGAACTCTTCCCAATATATCACATTGCTTCCTTTTAATTTAAGACCTGGCTGTTCTAATAAATTTTAAACTTAAAATTTTTATTTACACACACCACTTATCAGTAAGATAGATATCATGCCTCTAGGTGAACAGCAGCCCCTGTGTTTTAATCTATCCATTGGAGAAGGAAATGGCAACCCACTCCAGTATTTTTGCCTGGAGAATCCCATGAAGGGAGAAGCCTGGTAGGCTACAGTCCACAGGGTTGCAAAGAGTTGGACACGACTGAGCTACTTCACTTCTATCCATAGACTTGTTTTTATTGCAAATTTTGAAATTCTCAGACTGAAAAGCACAGGGTTCAGTTCAGTTCAGTGACTCAGTCTTGTCTGACTCTTTGTGACCCCATGGACTGCAGCACGCTAGGCCTCCCTGTCCATCACCAACTCCTGGACTTTACTCAAACCCATGTCCATTGAGTTGGTGATGCCATCCAACCCTCTCATTCTCTTCTCCTTCAGCCTTCAATCTTTCCCAGCATTTGGGTCTTTTCAAATGAGTCAATTCTTTGTATCAGGTGACCAAAGTGTTGGAGTTTCAAGTTCAGCATCAGTCCTTCCAATGAATACTCAGGACTGATTTCCTTTAGGATGGACTTGTTGGATCTCCTTGCAGTCCCAGGGACTCTCAAGAGTCTTCTCCCGACACCATAGTTCAAAAGTACCAAAGGTACTACAAAATTGCTACCAAACTTTCACAGATGTTAACATGTTACCATATTTGCTTCACATTTTGTAAAGAAATAAGACATAAATCAAGTTACACTCTTACTTCATACCCTCTCCCTACTCCTTCTGCAGTCCTCCTTCCTTGGAAGGAACCGCCATTTGAAGCTGGTGTCGCTGCTGCCCACATTTCTGTTCTCTTACTATGCACACATGCTGTGTGTAAACCATTGAGACTCTGGGGGGTCAAGATCTATGTGTTTACCTTCATGTTCTTCTTATCCCCTGCTGCGATTTATGGGGTTGCAAAGAGTCAGACACAACTGAGTGACTGAACTGAACTGAACTCTGTGTCTAGAACAGAACCTGACAACCTGCCAGACACTCTGTAGACTTCATGAATGATTACACAGCAGAGATGTTGTTCAGATTTTTAAAAGCATAGAAATGTCATCATACTACACATTATATTGCAATTTGCTTTTTCCCCCTAACACTGTATTTCTGGGATTAATCATATTGATATGTATTAATCTAGTTCATTCATCTTAATCCCTCTGTCCGTGGGATTCTCCAGGCAAGAATACTGGAGTGGATTGCCATGCCCTCCCCCAGGGATCTTCCTGATGCAGGGATCGAACCCGCGTCTTTTACACTGCCGGCATTGGCAGGCGTGTTCTTTACCACTAGCACTACCTGGGAAGCCCAATAGCTACACAGTATTCCCTTGTGAGAATAATGAACAAATTATCTATCTGTTCCCATAAGGATACTTAGATTTTACTGTGTTAAAACATGTTGCCCTAAACACTGTTGTACAAATTACATCAATATTGAGATTTTTTCCTCATATTTGTCAGAGAGATCAACTTTACTATTTAAATGTTGACGGTAACTCTTAGACATAGCTGATGGGAGCTTGGCAACAATTAATTAAATTTAAGATATTGAGAGTCCATGATCTAGCAATACCAATTTTAGACGTAAATCAACAAGGGCCTGAGTATGAGAATGTTCAATCTCAATACTTTTAACAATAAAAGTTATTTTCCATCTTTTCTTGTTTTTGTCATTTATTGATGCATAACCAATCTGTTCTAAAACTTAGTGGATGAAAATAAGCAATTTATTATAATCATGGATTTTGTGGATCAGTGATTTAGAAAGGAGCAGTTGGAACAGCAATCTCTGCTCTATGTAGCCTGAGACCTCAGCTGAAAGGACTGGAAGGCTGGGAGTCAAAATCATCTGGAAGCATCTTTTGTTCACAAGTCTAATAGCTGCTGTCTCCCAGGTAGCACTAATGATAAAGAACACACCTGCCAATGCAGAAGACACAAGAGACGTGGGTTCGATCCCTGGATATGAAGATCCTCTGGAGGAGGAAATGGCACCCCACTCCAGTATTCTTGCCTGGAAAATCTCATGTATAGAGGAGCCCTGTGGGCTACAGTCCCTGGGGTCACAAAGAGTGGGACATGATTAAAGTGACTGAGCACACATACCAATTGACGCTGGTGGCTGTCAGGAACCTTGGCTGGAGGCATTAGCTAATCCTCATGCAGCATCTTCATGGTGCTTGCTCACAGTGTGGCAGCCTCAGACATTTTCCGTGGACCTCAGAGTCCCACAGCAGAGTGTCCCAAGAGAGGCAGGTAGAGACTGTATCGTTTTGTAGGGCCTGGTCTCAGAAGTCTCATGGTATTTCTTTCATCACAGTCACTGGGCCCACCTCAACCAAGGTAGAATACAGACTCCATTTTTCAATGGGACAAGCATCGAAGAACATACAGGAAGGGAAACACTGTTGAAGCCATTTTGGAAAAAGTCACATCTACTGCATCTCTTCTCCCTGACTCTTTTCTCTCTTTTTCTTCTTTCTGTGTCCACTGTGTTCCCTAAATTAGTAGACATTAGGGGCTGTCCAGGTGGAGCTAGTAGTAAAGAACTCATCTGCCAATGCAGGAGAAGCAGGAAACATAGGTTTGGTTCAATTCCTGGGCCAAGAAGATCCCCTGGAGGAGCAAATGGCAACCCACCCCAATATTCTTGCCTAAAGAATCCCATGGAGAGAGGAGCCTGGTGGGCTAGAGTCCATGGGATTGCAAAGAGTTGGACATGACTGAAGTGACTTAGCATACATGCAGAGCCTCTGTATCAATTCTATGTGTTATACATATATATATATATATACACACACACATATATATACATATATATACACATACATATACACACACACAGAACCTTACATGGAACAACTGACTGGTTCAAAATTGGGAAAGGAGTATGACAAGACAAGGTTGTATATTGTTACCCAGCTTATTTAACTTCTGTCCAGAGTATATCATGTGAAATGTTGGTCTGGATGAATCACAAGCTGGAATCAAAATTATCAGGAAAAATTTCAACAACCTCAGTTATGCAGATGATACTACCCTAATGGCAAAAAGCTAAAAGGAAATAAACAGCCTCTTGATGAAAGTGAAAAAGGAGAGTGAAAAAGCTGGCTTAAAACTCAACATTTAAAAAACCCAGACCATGGCATCTGGTCCCATCACTTCATGGCAAAAAGGGAAAAAGTAGAAGCAGTGACAGAGTTTATGCTCTTGGGCTTCAAAATCACTGTGTATGGTGACTGCAGCCATGAAATTAAAAGATGCTTGCTCCCTGGAAGGAAAGCTGTGACAAACCTAGGGAACATATTAAAAAGCAAAGACATCACTTTGCCCACAAAGGCCCATCTAGTCAAAGCTATGGTTTTTCCATTAGCCATGTACAAATGTGAGAGTTGTACCATTAAAAAGGCTGAGTGCCAAAGAATGGATGGTTTCAAATTGTGG
Source organism: Budorcas taxicolor (assembly GCF_023091745.1). Taxonomy (NCBI): domain Eukaryota; kingdom Metazoa; phylum Chordata; class Mammalia; order Artiodactyla; family Bovidae; genus Budorcas; species Budorcas taxicolor. The sequence continues at coordinate 27,603,184 of NC_068913.1, read as the reverse complement.
TGCTGTAAAAGACTGTATTAGAGTGTCTTGGACTGAGAGGAGTTCAAACCAGTCAATCCTAAAGGAAATCAGAATATTCACTGGAAGGATGCTGAAGCTGAAGCTACAATTCTTTGGTCACCTGATGCAAAGAGTCAGCTCATTGGCAAAGACTATGATTCTGGGAAAGACTGAGGGTAGGAGGAGAAGGGAGTAACAGAGATGAAATGGTTGGATGACATCATTGACTCAATGGTCATGAGTTTGAGCAAACTCCAGAAGACAATGAAAGACAGGGAAGCCTGGTGTGCTGCAGTCCATGGGGTTACAAATAGTCAGACACAACTTAGTAACTGAACAACAAAACATACACACATGCATTTACAACTTCCTAAGTCATACTTTTATTATTATTTCCATGCATAAAATGGTAATTGTATCAGCGTTTGCCATCACATGTTATAATGTCAAACATATTTCCCTAAATTGGCTTTGTTCCTACATGATAAACAACTCTAAGCATTTACATGCACTGTCCTGTAGGACTTCCCCTCTTGTGCTGTACATGGGTCTCTTTCATTCTTCAGCCGCTTTATTTCTACAGTAGGTTCTTCTATTGTTAGAAACAGACAAAATTTGTGCTGGTTCCATCATTATTTTGCTATTCTTTGAGTGAAAACATATCTCATGACTTATGTTTTCCACTTTTCTCATCAGAAAGAAACATACGCACAACCTCCTGGATAGTCTGGACAATGATCTGGACCATCTTAGAATTTTCTTTTGCATTCTCATTTAGTTAGTCTCTCTATAACAGCACACTACCTTCTGAAATAAATGCCTAGCCTTTCAACCTGAAAACTTACATTACCATCTTTAAACATAAACTCAGAAAACCCTGGTTCTACTGAAATAAATTAACTTTTCTTTAGGGGTTTCCCATGGGTTGTGGCCTATTCAAATGTCCAAGGTAACCATAGGGGTTTTCCAACCTTGTGAGGGAGTTTAATATTCAAATTAAAATTTTTAATTAGGTATGTAACTCTATTTTTTTTTCTTTTTTTTCCCCCCAGATCATCTAGGATGCGTGGACCTGTATTTGATATTTAACTTTAGAAACCACTTTTGGCCTACATAATGGAAGGATATCTCTATTTTTGCTCATCTTGTCAAGTCCTTGAGTCTATTACACAGCATGTACTTATATATTTTCATCTCAATCACTCTATTTTATGTTGTTTAAAATATAAGCATTATAAAGATTTTGGGAAAACAGTAAGCAGATAGTACATAAAGAAGAAAGGTCATGAAAAAAAGGAAGGAAGGAAATGGTAAAAGTTTATACTAAAGATTAATTGCATTATCTTAGCTCTTCTTCTCCCTACACATTCCATTCTAGCTGCACACACTCACCAGCATTCCCCATGCACAATGCCCTTTCATCTCTCACTCTCTCTGGAAGTGAAGGTTACAGGGTCCAGAATGACACTCCCCTTTCTCATGATAAAATTTAACTCCTGGCTCACATGTCATTTTCCCTGCATCAAATCATGGCTCCTGATTAGAGTAGATAGTTCTTTTCATATCATACTGAACAGTTATCTTTAGGACTATCTCTTTCACAAAGTTCCTCAGAGACTGGGCCCATGTCTTACTCATTTCTGAAACCCTAGTGCCAGGCAAATATTTGTTCAATTTGTGCATTATGAGTGACTATATTTATGACCTTGAATAAGTTACCTAGCCCATCTATGCTTTCTGCTTTGTAAGACAGAAATAATAATAGTATATAACTTAAAGGATTGTCTTGAGAATATAATGAAATAATCCATGTAGAATACAATGCCCAACATCATGTTCAGTAAATATAATATACAGCTACTGTTTTTATGGAAATGTTTTAAAAATACTGCATTTTATTTTATTTTTAAATATAAATTTATTTATTTTAATTAGAGGTTAAGTACTTTACAATATTGTATTGGTGGTGCCATACATCAACATGAATCCGCCACAGGTATGAATTTCACCTTTTTCTCAAGACCACACAGAACCTTCTCCAGGATAGAGCACATCCTGGGCCATAAATCTAGCCTTGGTGAATTCAAAAAAATTGAAATCATTCCAAGCATCTTTTCTGACCACAAAGCAGTAAGATTAGATCTCAATTATAGGAGAAAAACTATTAAAAATTCCAACATATGGAGGCTGAACAACATGCTGCTGAATAACCAACAAATCATAGAAGAAATCAAAAAAGAAATCAAAACACGCATAGAAACAAATGAAAATGAAAATACAATGACCCAAAACCTGTGGGACACTGTAAAAGCAGTGCTAAGGGGAAGGTTCATAGCAATACAGGCATACCTCAAGAAACAAGAAAAAAGTCAAATAAATAACCTAACTCTACACCTAAAGCAACTAGAAAAGGAAGAAATGGAGAACCCCAGGGTTAACAGAAGGAAAGAAAGCTTAAAAATTAGGGCAGAAATAAATGCAAAAGAAACAAAAGAGACCATAGCAAAAATCGACAAAGCCAAAAGCTGGTTCTTTGAAAGGATAAATAAAATTGACAAACCATTAGCCAGACTCATCAAGAAACAAAGGGAGAAAAATCAAATCAATAAAATTAGAAATGAAAATGGAGAGATCACAACAGACAACACAGAAATACAAAGGATCATAAGAGACTACTATCAGCAATTATATGCCAATAAAATGGACAACGTGGAACAAATGGACAAATTCTTAGAAGAGTACAACTTTCCAAAACTGAACCAGGAAGAAATAGAAAATCTTAACAGGCCCATCACAAGCACAGAAATTGAAACTGTAATCAGAAATCTTCCAGCAAACAAAAGCCCAGGGTTCACAGCTGAATTCTACCAAAAATTTAGAGAAGAGCTAACACCTATCCTACTCAAACTCTTCCAGAAAATTGCAGAGGAAGGTAAACTTCCAAACTCATTCTATGAGGCCACCATCACCCTAATACCAAAACCTGACAAAGATGCCACAAAAAAAGAAAACTACAGGCCAATATCACCAATGAACATAGATGCAAAAATCCTTAACAAAATTCTAGCAATCAGAATCCAACAACACATTAAAAAGAACACACACCATGACCAAGTGGGCTTTATCCCAGGGATGCAAGGATTCTTCAATATCTGCAAATCAATCAATGTAATACACCATATTAACAAATTCAAAAATAAAAACGTTATGATTATCTAAATAGATGCAGAGAAAGCCTTTGACAGAATTCAACATCCATTTATGACAAAAACTCTCCAGAAAGCAGGAATAGAAGGAACATACCTCAACATAATAAAAGCTATATATGACAAACCCACAACAAACATTATCCTCAGTGGTGAAAAATTGAAAGCATTTCCCCTAAAGTCAGGAACAAGACAAGGGTGCCCACTTTCACCATTACTATTCAACATAGTTTTGGAAGTTTTGGCCACAGCAATCAGAGCAGAAAAAGAAATAAAAGGAATCCAAATTGGAAAAGAAGAAGTAAAACTCTCACTGTTTGCAGATGACATGATCCTCTACATAGAAAACCCTAAAGATTCCACCAGAAAATTACTAGAGCTAATCAATAAATATAGTAAATTTGCAGGATATAAAATCAACACACAGAAATCCCTTGCATTCCTATACACTAATAATGAGAAAATAGAAAGAGAAATTAAGGAAACAATTCCATTCACCATTGCAACAAAAAGAATAAAATACTTAGGAATATATCTACCTAAAGAAACTAAAGACCTATATATAGAAAACTATAAAATACTGGTGAAAGAAATCAAAGAGGGCACTAATAGATGGAGAAATATACCATGTTCACAGATTGGAAGAATCAATATAGTGAAAATGAGTATATTACACAAAGCAATTTATAGATTCAATGCAATCCCTATCAAGCTACCAACGGTATTTTTCACAGAGCTAGACCAAATAATTTCACAATTTGTACGGAAATACAAAAAAAACTCAAATAGCCAAAGCAATCTTGAGAAAGAATAATGGAACTGGAGGAATCAACTGCCTGACTTCAGGCTCTGCTACAAAGCCACAGTCATCAAGACAGTATGGTACTGGCACAAAGACAGAAATATAGATCAATGGAACAAAATAGAAAGCCCAAAGATAAATCCATGCACCTATGGACACCTTATCTTTGACAAAAGAGGCAAGAATATACAACGGATTAAAGATAATCTCTTTAACAAGTGGTGCTGGGAAAACTGGTCAACCACTTGTAAAAGAATGAAACTAGAACACTTTCTAACACCATACACAAAAATAAACTCAAAATGGATTAAAGATCTAAACATAAGACCAGAAACTATAAAACTCCTAGAGGAGAACATAGGCAAAACACTCTCCGACATAAATCACAGCAGGATCCTCTATGATCCACCTCCCAGAATATTGGAACTAAAAGAAAAAATAAACAAATGGGACCTAATTAAAATTAAAAGCTTCTGCACAACAAAGGAAACTATAAGCAAGGTGAAAAGACAGCCTTCAGAATGGGAGAGAATAATAGCAAATGAAGCAACTGAAAAACAACTAATCTCAAAAATATACAAGCAACTCCTGCAGCTCAATTCCAGAAAAATAAATGACCCAATCAAAAAATGGGCCAAAGAACTAAATAGACATTTTCCAAAGAAGACATACAGATGGCTAACAAACACATGAAAAAATGCTCAACATCACTCATTATCAGAGAAATGCAAATCAAAACCACAATGAGGTACCATTTCACACCAGTCAGAATGGCTGCTATCCACAAGTCTACAAGCAATAAATGCTGGAGAGGGTGTGGAGAAAAGGGAACCCTCTTACACTGTCGGTGGGAATGCAAACTAGTACAGCCACTACGGAGAACAGTGTGGAGATTCCTTAAAAAACTGGAAATAGAACTGCCTTATGACCCAGCAATCCCACTGCTGGGCATACACACCAAGGAAACCAGAATTGAAAGAGACACGTGTACCCCAGTGTTCATCGCAGCACTGTTTATAATAGCCAGGACATGGAAGCAACCTAGATGTCCATCAGCAGATGAATGGATAAGAAAGCTGTGGTACATATACGCAATGGAGTATTACTCAGCCATTAAAAAGAATACATTTGAATCAATTCTAATGAGGTGGATGAAACTGGAGCCAATTATATAGAGTGAAGCAAGCCAGAAAGAAAAACACCAATACAGTAAAATACTGCATTTTAAAATCCTATAAACAATGGTCATGAAAATGTTTCATTTTCTAAGTTTTTTAAAAAGACTGTTTAACAGTGGTCTAAAAACAGTGCTAAACAAATAGGTTTGTTTACCACTGCAGTTGAATATCATTATGGGGGAAGACTGTAGGAAGTGTCTTCACCCTTTATAACACAAAGGTAGACTTGCAGTATGACATCACACAGTGCCTGCAGGGAAGAAACATTCAGAACAGACCAATACCCCCAGGCCATCAATGTAACTCCATTGGATTCTGGGGTCTCATTCCTCTTTCTTGGTGGTGCTTTTATTAACTCTCTTTCACCATGTAATATCATCAGACATATTTTACCTTTAAAATTTTTTCACGTTAAAAAATTCAGAATAGACTCATTTACTTATAGTAGTTTCTTTACCACAGATAACTTCTATGAATAAATAAAGCTGACACGACACAGGCCATGAACTGTTGTTGATTCTAAAAGCAGAGAGTTCCCTAATGGGAACACTTTTTAAAAATAACACAGGAATTAGGGATTCTGAAAAGCAGGCCTCCAGCTTTATTTTCTAAAATGTTAAGAAGTAGAGCAGCAGAGAGCATCAGCCACACACCTAAATTACATTCTGATTTTAGCTACTAGATTTGCAAGAAGTAAATTTTACTATCAGCTGATTATTTTATAAATAATAGATGTATTAAGATAAATATTAATTATCACATTATATATATCATGCATTCAAAATGATTTATACTAAAATATTTAAAATATTGGCTGCAATAACATTTCACAAGCAGAGTTTACATTGTGATGTGACTGTGTCAGATTTTACCTTTTTTTTAAATTCAGTTCAACAGGTACAGAGTGCAAATAGACATTTTTGAAACTTATTTGAGAGATTCCAGTGAAGAAACATTTTATCTGTCTATATAACTCAGTATTACTTATCAGACTTTCCAAAATCAACATGTTGATTAAAGACATACTTCTGACCAACTTCACACACACACACACACACACACAAAGATGCAGAGTTTGAAATGTTTGGCTTTCTAGAGCTATACAATTGACCTGATTACTGACTTCCTAAGTTATACCAATCACTCATTTTGCAACTCAGATATTCTGCTTATTTTTATAACTGCGGCAGATTAACCATCTGGAATGTACTTTATGTTTAGTATTTTTTTTTATGAAACTGTTCTACTCAAACACACAGATTCCTTAAGAAGCATACCAGGTGACAGAAGAGGGGAGGCAAAGGAGAAATGGAGTTGAAAGGAAAATTTATGAGTATGAAGTTTTATAACTTGCAGTCTTCACCGAAAGCTCCTTCATTATAGAGACCATTTTTTGGTGGTTGTTAAATGGGGAATGAGAAGGAAATAAAAGCAGTTGTTTTTGTTAGTGAGGATATGCTAAGTTTACTCTGTACTAACACACAATACTCAAATCTCAATGGCTTAACTCAAGAAAAACCATTTCTCTTATTTCTCATTTACACAATGTCCTCTGAGTATGACGGTGGAGACTGTTTCAACCACTGGCCCCCCAGCTGCACCCCAGAGCCTCCTCCATCCTTGCTGCAGCAGGGCACGAAAGCACAAGCGGGTCTCACATGCATAATTAAATGCTTCAGCCTAGAAATGACACTGGTAAATGAATGCCTTATCGCAGAAGCCATTCCATTCACAGCTCATTGGTTTTCTATTTGCCTAGAAGGATAGGACATCCAGATATTATTTGAGTCAGTTCTAATGAGGTGGATGAAACTGGAGCCTATTATGCAGAGTGAAGTAAGCCAGAAAGAAAAACACCAACACAGTATACTAATGCATATATATGGAATGTAGAAAGATGGGAACGATAACCCTGTATGCGAGACAGCAAAAGAGACACAGATGTATAGAACAGTCTTTTGGACTCTGTGGGAGAGGGAAAGGGTGGAATGATTTGGGAGAATGGCATTGAAACATGTAGAATATCATACATGAAATGAATCACCAGTCCAGGTTCGATGCAGGATACAGGATGCTTGGGGCTGGTGCACTGGGATGACCTAGAGGGATGGTATGGGGAGGGAGGGGGGAGGGGGGTTCAGGATGGGGAACATGTGTATACCTGTGGCGGATTCATGTTGATGTATGGCAAAATCAATACAATTGTAAAGTAATTAACCTCCAATTAAAATAAATAAATTTATATTAAAAAAAAGAAAGTACTAGACATTCCGATCGTGGAATTCTGAACAGAAACTAATACAGTGCTTCTCCCCAGAACAGTCACTGAGTTAATTAACTCCTTTCAACTAGTCACATAATTTAGTCTTAATCTGAATTTTGCATATGTAGCTAAAGACATGATTCTGCCACTACTAGAAACTGTATATGTGGTAGGATCTTTGATGGCACAGGCCTACCAAGTGTCCATTTGCAAGAGGGATTGTGAGATCAGTGGGGACAGGACACACCCTAAAGGAGCAGAAAACTGGGAAGATCATAGTGTTTCAAAAACAGAACGGTGGTCATTACCGAAGACTTTGGGTAATGTTTGGGTAAGTGCTAGAGAAAGCAAAAGAGTAGCTCTACAATTTACTCCTAAAAACTGGAGTACAATCTTTTCTGCTTTGGGTACCAATTAACAAATACAATGTAACAGAATACAAGGGGATTTCTTCCCAAGCTTTGACCTTGAATAGAAATTGACACCCAGAAAGCTACAGCATCAAGAGCAATGCAATAAATGGCGATATCCAGGAGTGGCTAGGGTGCCGAGGACCTTGACACACAGCAGTGCCCAAAGGACCAGGATCTATTTTAAAGTGATAGTGTCAGCAAAAGCAGTATGAGTGGCCCAGCAGATGGGGGCAGTGATACAACCGCATGATACAAAGTGGGGCCGCAGCAGAAGAGTGGGAAAATAGATACTTGCAAGAGGGTGTCTGAGCAGATCTTTAAAGTAGTCCCTTGCTTAGATCCCCCTTAGCAGGCAAGAACACTCACCTCCCAGCTGCTGGGTGTGTTAGCAGCTCATAGTCACAGCTGACCCCTCTCTAAGAGAAGTGCCTCCAGCCAAATGGAAGTTCTCTTGCTCCAGGGATGGGACCCCTCTCAAAAACAGCCTGTTATCAATAACAGACTGACCTGAGTATATAAAAGGATCCCCTGCTTGCCCTGAGGAGAGATTAATTCTGAGTGCTACTCACACTCCAGAGCTCTCTATGGGCTCAGGCTGAGACTACATTCTGAGACCACAAATCCTTGCTTAGCTCCATCTCCTATGTATCTCCTTTTCTCTTTTTTTCTCCATGGAGCTGAAATGTTAACACAGTCTCTACCTTTACCTTAAATAGTAAGGAAACGTGAGCAGTTTCTATAGAACCCAGAAGATAAAGTTACTAGCTCCCTAAAGAGGCGGCACATGCATTGAAATCTGCAGACTGAAGAATGGCTTCCCCTTGTCCAAACTTCTGCTCTCCGTACTGGTTCAGCTTGGGAAGCTTACCTCTCTTCTCAATGACTGCAAAGTTTACCCACCCTCTGAGACCAAGAGTAAGGCCAAGAGCTTTCATGGAATCTTTTCAGACCACTCTCACACAGTGACGGCCTCTGAAGTTTCATCCTGCTCAGTGCTGTGTCACTAATTTAGCAACAAATGCTTCAACTTTGACATTTCAACATCTCTTCTAATAATTTATTCTTCTAATATCAAGCACCTACTATGCCAAGCACTGGGCAGCAAAAACAAGTAAGATGTGGTTGCACCTTCCACAAGCTGCCTTTAATGGAGAACACAGATATATAAGCCCATAACAACACCCTGAAGTATGTAACACAGTGTGAAAACTGGAGGTATTTTTACAAGGGCAATATTTTAACTGTTTTGAAAGATGATCAAAAGTTAAGGAGGAATTGAAAGCATTAAAAAGGAGTACACTCAAGGAATTGAAAACGATTTATTAGATACTCAGAACATACGCTATAAGGAGGAAAGAAAGAGTAAGTGTGGAAAATAAAGTGAGATTCTGGGAATTCCCTGGTAGTCCAGTGGCTTAGACTCCACTCTCCCAATGCAGGAGGGCTGGGTTCAATCCTTGGTCAGGGAACTAGATCCCACATGCCACAACTAAGATTCATACGCCACAACTAAAGACCCCATGTGACGCAACTAAGACCCAGCATAGCGAAGAAAGAGAGGAAGTGAGGAAGAGAAAAAAGGAAGGAAGACAGAAAGAGAGATCCTAATGTAAAAGACCTTCAATGCCATGCTAGGATATTTGACTTCTGTCCAGTATGCAACTAGGAGCCAGCAAGTGTTAGTAATCCCAGGACTGTGGCTGCATGTATTATGATAAAAATCCTTATTTCACAAGTCTTACCACCTATGATTTCAGGATAAGGCCTTTCCTTCAAAAACTATAAAATATCTTGGACATTAGAAAATGTATAGCTTGCAACATGATAATTGTCTATGAATGTTCCACTCACTTTATGAAATAAAATCATTTCAACAGTTTCCATTATTTTCCCTTTCTGATATAAAATTACTACCTGAATCTGGTGTAATATCATTCTGTCCTTTATTTTCCCCATATTTTTATTATACATAATATATATAAATGTTTCTGCAACTCGCTTTCTTCAACTAACATCATATTTGTGAAATTGATCCCTCAGATGCACTCACTTTCACTGATATATAGTGTTCTTTTGTGTTGACATAATGTACTTTTCTAATCCCCTCTCCTAGAACCACAGACTTACCACTATAAATGCTGTCATTATGAACATACCTATACATGTTTCTTTGTTAACATCTGGAAGAGGGGTATAGAAATGAAACTGCAGGGTCATTTGGCGTGTACATCTATAGCTTCACTCAATATTGCCAAACTGCCATCTAAAGGGACTTTACCAATTTAGTATCTCACTGTAGAACTAGTATTTCATTATAACCAGTATTTCCTTGTGGAACTAGTGTTTCATTATAACTGGTATTTCCTTGTGGAACTAGTGGTAGAAATAAATCATACTTTCCTGACTAGCCAGGATATATTTTATATGATGCCCATTTTTCTAATGGGTTGTTTTTTCTTTCTCATTTATAGGAATTTGTGTTATGTTTACAGGCTACAATTTTTTACTTCACTCTGATGGGTTTTTTGTACTTTGTTTATTATGTATTTTTTTTGAGACCCAGGTATTTTTATTTTATTATGGTCATATATGAGGCTAGTTTTTACATTTTAACTTGCTTCCTTACAAAATCATTCCATATTCAAATTCATAAATATGATCTATATTTTCATCTGCATATATAAGCACTATTTTTTATTTCAGTCTTAACATTTTAATTGTTTTTATATCATGTGACAAATGGACCATATTTTCTTTCTGTGTAGGATTTTTAGTAGGTCTCTGTTCTTTTGGAACCAGCTGAGAAATAGAATCAACAGTCAGAAAAATAGAACTCAAAATATCACCTTTACTACTAGGAAAGCTAATTGGGGATTATGACTTTATATATAAAGCCAAATGGGCTTGCTAAAAATTTATTCCTAAATTGAACATGATTATGGTGGCTCAGATGGTAAAGAATCCACCTGCAATGCGGGAGACCTGGGTTGATCCCTGGGTTGGGAAGATCCCCTGGAGGAGGGCATGGCAACCCACTCCAGTATTCTTGCTTGGAGAATCCCCATGGACAGAGGAGCCTGGTGGGCTACAGTCCATACGGTCACAAAGGGTCGGACACAACTGAACGACTAAGCACAGCACATCTCTCCAAAATTCCTATCCTAACCCCTTAACGTGATGTATTAGGAGATAAGGCTTTTTGGAAGTTGATTAGGTATGAGATGGAGCCTTCAATCATGGAATTAGTCCCTGTATAGAAGAGATCCCAGAGAACTTTTTGGCCCCCTTGTGTTATGAGAGCACACAGCAGTCTATGAACCAGGAAGTGGGTTCTAACCAGACACCAAACTTGCAGGCATCTTGATCTTGGACTTCTGGACTCCAGAACTGTGAGAAATACATTTCTGTTGTTTATAAGCCATTTGGTTTGTGGCATTTTGTTAGGGCAGCACAAGTGGACTTGAGCAGTTATTTACCCATGCACGAACTGGCACAGGTAGAATACTACTGACTTCCTATTTATGTAGCAGATCCCTGTGAGTGAGAGCAGATAATGCACCCTGGCCACAGGCAGGGAGATCTAGAGAGAGTGGTGAAGTGGCTGCTTAGCACAGCAATCTCAACAACTCCTCTCAAACAAACCAAGCGAAATAATTCCCCCTCGTTGCAAGATAGAGTCAAGAAAGTATAAAAGAAGAAGATAGAGGTGGAAGATCCTCATGTGGAAGCATAAGAAGGGAACAACAAGAGGCTTTCCTCCTTAATAACTGAAATATCTGAAATAACAAAAGCATACAAATTCCAAAACCACACAAATACGAGATGTAGTGGTAGCCATGCTATACCATGTAAAAAACTAAGGTGAAATCATACAGAGATGAAACTGAACAGAGACAAGCCTTTTCAAATCGGATGTCCAAGGATGAGATGGCTAGATGGCATCACGGATTCGATGGACATGAGTCTGAGTGAACTCCGGGAGATGGTGATGAACAGGGAGGCCTGGCGTGCTGCGATTCATGGGGTCGCAAAGAGTCAGACACGACTGAGCGACTGAACTGAACTGAACTGAACTGAAGAATAAACTAACTTTTGGGTTTCTAGTTCCAGTCCTACTGTGGCCCACTGGCACTTTATTTCTCCCTTATGGATAACTGCATTTGCCTATTTGTCTTGACCGTAGGTTTTCTATTCTCTCCACTACGGGGAGTGAATTTACGTTTCTTGCAACCATACAATCCAAAACTATGTTAGAACCAAAAAAGAGAAAAACAACAACAAACAGAGTATAAAGACACTTACATCCATTAAATATAATTACCAGACTTTTACAGAAGTTTTAGCCTACGATTATTTTCTATCCATCATTTTGTTGCAATACCATTATACATAGCAACTTTCATATTACTCTATACTTTTTCCGTTTTACTTAAGTTTCTGTCAACTGTGTCCCATTTTTAAATGCAAATATTTTATGTAAAAATGCTTAATATAAAGAAAACTCGTAAGTAAAAAATATATATGTAAATGATAGAAATCACGATTAAATGGAAAAGACAAGTTAATAATAGAATTCACTAGAGTTCAGTTTTTAACATTTTCTGTGGAAGTTTGGATTCCCCTTTGAATACAAATAACACATCTAATTAAGGAAAAACACAAAATGGGACTTTTGCTTATGCAAAGGTAAAGAACAGACTTTATTCTGGAACATTTTAAGAAAATGAGTTCAGAAACCAGTTCAGGCAAAAATTTCCAACTAAAATATATTCTTGGAGTAAAATCTCACCAAAGACTGCATTTTGTAGACAGTGAGATAGTGATTCTATTACTGCTTACATATTAAGAAAAAGGTGTGATGTCTGGAGAAATTGGGGAAACCCAGATTACTCAAAGTGTAACAACACAAGAGTCTGTTTTATTTACACAGTACTAGTACTCTGGTTGGAGAAGGCAATGGCACCCCACTCCAGTACTCTTGCCTGGAAAATCCCATAGATGGAGGAGCCTGGTAGGCTGCAGTCCATGGGGTCACTAAGAGTCAGACACGACTAAGCGACTTCACTTTAACTTTTCACTTTCCTGCATTGGAGAAGGAAATGGCAACCCACTCCAGTGTTCTTGCCTGGAGAATCCCAGGGACGGGGGAGCCTCATGGGCTGCCGTCTATGGGGTCGCACAGAGTTGGACATGACTGAAGTGACTTAGCAGCAGCAGTACACTGGTGCTTGGAATAATCATTCTAAGATATTACCTATGTGACTATATCTGCTATAAAAATTAGCACAAAAATGAATATTTTAAATTTTTGGTTTTTAAAGAGTTAAAATGTCAAAAGCAACAAAAGAGTTAGGATGTAAAAAAAGCTCAACTTTATTTAAAAGAGGGGTAAAAACATTTGACCTAGTGTCTCTCATGAGTAAATTGCCATGTAAAAGAATATTTGATAAAAAAATAATACGTCATTAACAACTGGACTTACTCGAGGCATGCAGGGGCATTTTAACATTAAAAAATAAATTACTGTTGATGCAAATTAGCAAAAGAAAAGAAGAAAAAGTGCATAGTCCTCTTAATACATGCAAACATTTCAGGTAATTCAACATTAATTTAAAATAAAAACTCTTAAACTGCATATAGAATGGAACTTTCAAAATAGTGTAGAATGCTCAATAATTTCCTGAGACCAGTAATAAGACTCTTATTACTTACCTGGTATTGCCACTTTTACTTTTTACGATACTAAAAGGAGTTGCCAGTGCAAGGCACTAAAAATAAAAGCAAAATAATTCATTATATTCAGGTGACTTGATAAGTGTACAGAGAAAATGGCAAAAACAAAGCAAAATAATCTACATTCAAGCTATCTGTCTAAAAGTGAACTGAGCAAAATCTCTAGATACATGATGACTATACAAAGTCAACTGTGTTTTATCTTCCAGAATAAAAATATAAAATAAAAAAAGTTTAACACAAAGTCAGTTATAGTAAGACCTAAATAATAACTTTGATGGAATAAATCCAACAAAAAATATGCAAGGACAAAGCATTAGTGAGAGAAGTCAAAGTGGATGTAAACAGAAGTAGGAATATACCATAATCAAGAGCTGTCAAACTCAATATTGTAAAAATGTAAATTCAGTCCACACTGACTCATATATACAATACAAATTTCAGTACTTTCTTGGTGTCAGTTGAAATTTGATTCTAAAATTTATTGAAAATGAAAAAAAGGTTGAGAAGAGCCAAGATAAAAATAGAAGAAAAACAAAGCTGGGGAAATTACACTAACAAATTGCTAGACATTTAAATTTTATAGTAATTAAGGCAGTGTGATTTTGGAATGAGGATAATCAAAAAATGGACCAGTGAAGTAGAACTGAAAATCTGTAAATACATATATTAATATTTTTACACACATACACAGTCATTTTTAATTTTTTTTACAAAGTAACACTGCAGTACAATGGGTAAAAAATAGTCTTTTCCAGAAAGGATGGTCTTTTCAGTATGGGTACTGATCAATGGGCTAGTCATATAAAAAAAAAATCAATAAAGTGTGATCCCTGTCTCACATCAGACACAACAACCAATCTCAGATGGATTGTAGATTTAAATATGAAATGCAAAACACGAAAGCTTTTGTTAAGAAAACAGGAGAATATTTTCATGACCTGAGATAGGCAAGTGTTTCTTAAATAAGATTCTAAAAATGTTAAAGAAGAAAGGAAAAAATATAAATTGGACTTAGCTTAAATAATTTCTGTTCCCCAAAAGAAGACGACATCATTACAAACCAAACAGATAAACTCTATAGTAGGTACAAAAACACATTTTTATAAATGTACTGTCAAAGAATGTGTGTAAAGAAAATATAAATAACTCCTACAAATCACTAAGAAAAATACAAACAACAAAATAGGAAACTAGGTAACAGACTTGAAAAAGCAGTTTACAAAGAAACTATTAGAATGGCTCCTAAATACACAAAAAGAGGCTTTAAGAGTCATCAAGTAAATACAAGTTAAAACTGAGAATAGATAAACTGTACACTCCATTTTTATTCAAAAGCAGAGACATTACTTTGCCAACAAAGGTCCGTCTAGTCAAGAGATGGTTTTTCCTGTGGTCATGTATGGATGTGAGACTTGGGCTGTGAAGAAAGCTGAGTGCTGAAGAATTGATGCTTTTGAACTGTGATGTTGGAGAAGACTCTTGAGAGTCCCTTGGACTGCAAGGAGATCCAACCAGTCCATCCTAAAGGAGATCAGCCCTGGGATTTCTTTGGAAGGAATGATGCTGAAGCTGAAACTCCAGTACTTTGGCCACCTCATGCAAAGAGTTGACTCACTGGAAAAGACTCTGATGCTGGCAGGGATTGGGGGCAGGAGGAGAAGGGGACGATGGAGGATGAGATGGCTGGATGGCATCACTGACTCGATGGACATGAGTTTAGGTGAAATCTGGGAGTTGGTGATGGACAGGGAGGCCTGGCGTGCTGCGATTCATGGGGTCACAAAGAGTCGGACACGACTGAGAGATTGAACTGAATTGAACACTCCATTTTTAAAAAACAGGCAATATCAAATGCTGGAGTGGATATGAATCAAATGGCACTCTTCCTGCTTCGCAGAAATTACTCAAACTACTAAAAACACAGATCCAATAATCCCTCAATTCTGTTATTAGACTTGTACACAGGAGAAAGGCACTCACATATTTACTACAAAGACAATGACAATGTTTATGCTGCGCTATTTGCAATAGCTTTCAAATAGGGATATCAAGAGTCTGTAACAGTAGAATTATGAATAAATTATGATACACTGATAAAATAGATAACCACATAGTGATAAGAAAAAGAATATTAACTATAGCAACCGTGTGGATGCATCTCACATGCATATATGAAGTGAGAGAATCAGGGAGAAAAAAATCTTTGCTGTATGATTCCAATTACATGAAGTTAGAAAAATCAGGATAGTGGTTATCTTTGGGGATTAACAGTTGAAACGGGGAAAAAAAAAAAGGAGTCTTCTCGGTGCAAATAATGGTCTCTTTCCTCATCTGGGTGTAGGTTTCACATAGAAGTCATCATTTTGTGAGGAAAAAAATCATCAAGTTGTACATATGATTTGTGTATTTTCCTACCTATGTTTTACACTCCCAAAATAAGTTAACCTCAAAGTATTTTCCAAAGATCCATACTCAAATGATTCTAAATACTAGTATTCACAATGATTCCCAGTTAATTTTTTTATATCCCAACTTTCAATGAGAAACAGAAACAATTCCTGCTGTAAGAGTTCTTCTGGGCCAAGTATAACAATGAAAATAAAATGTCAACCCACATGTGAATTGGCTGTAACCTGAGTGAAAATGGAGGCACTGGTAAAGCTTAAGAGTATTGTTTCTTATCTAAGAATCTCAAAGTTGACTTTTGCTTTACCATTTCCTAAATGGATATTTCTAAGTACTCATTCATGCCTGCACACGCAGCACTGTAACAATGATCAGATTCTCTCACAGAGAGATCATCATTTACCATCACAGCTCTTCTAAGAGTCTCATGTTCCTGCCTGTGATCCCTCCTTGGATGATTTTTCAATGCTTACTAATAAACTACCTTCCAACTAAACAATGGATTCAACTCTATCATGCCTCTCTCTTTAATGTTACTGGCACATTTATCATCTGGAGATATAAGCGAGAGGTTTAAAGGTACAATTAGTTTTGCTTTCATCTAATTTAAATGAAAATAGTATAATGAGGTTTAGGGACAAAATTCTCTTAATTAAGGGGAGTTATTCCTAGTATTTCCTAGTATTCCTAGTATTTCCTGGTGGCTCTGATGGTAAAGCGTCTGTCTACAATGTGGGAGACCCGCGTTACATCCCTGGTTTGGGAAGATCCCCTGGAGAAGGAAATGGCAATCCACTCCAGTACTATTGCCTGGAAAATCCCATGGACAGAGGAGCCTGGTAGGCTACAGTTCATGGGGTCACAAAGAGTCAGACACGACTGAGAGACTTCACTTCACTTCATTCCTAGTACTGAGTTAACATATTTAAATTGACTAAATTCCTTTTTAAAAAAAATAGACTAAAACCTTTTGATGGAGAGAGAAATATGACATCAAGGCAGGTAAGTTATAGTTTGGATGTCCCTCAAGTCTAGGTAGAGGTGCAAGCTGACTTGATTTCAGGCATACTACGATTAAGCACAGCTATTCAAGCCTATCAAGAAAGTATCAAGTTCTCCAGAGAGATGGCATTTTTATCTTTGCTGCATAGCTCCAAGTTTAATTCAGACTGGTGTTTTCAGCATTTTATAGCATTTTTACAAAATAGATAAACTTCAAAATAGCATTTATTAATATAAAAATGTTTCAGCATTTTATAAAGAAAACTTTTCAACACTGAAACAGCTCTTTTACATATTTTGGATGTAACTGCTTAGAAGGCGGCTCTGGAAGTCTGAGCTGCTTTTCCTGATGGCAATGAGCTAACTGTAAAACCTATATAAATAAATCTGAAACTATGATAAAATATTTCCTTGGCCTTTTGGGATTTAAGACCTGTTCTTAAAGATATACATATCTCTTAAAATGATTTCTGAAGCATTGCAATGCAAAGTAGAAAACAAAAAATCTTTTTCATCTAATTTAAGAAATCACCAGGGCAAGTATTTTCTTCTCTTAATGCTGAAGCACTAGTGAATAAAATACTCTTAGCTCATTCACTCCAAAGGAACTACATATTACAAAGGGAACTAAAGTAGCCCTTTTAAGGCAAAACATTTGTACAATTCCATACAGAAGCTTAACACAGGAGAGAACCACTCAGTCTAGGAAGTGGGTATATAACTAAGAATAATCATTTATTAATTCATTTATTCAATGTCTGACAGTTGTCCTTCTAACAGACATTAAAAAGGAGTGAACCAAAATCTATGTCCTCAGTGGGATACATATGTGCAAATGATCAAGTCCAGTACATTTATGTAAGGCAGCGGAGGTACAAATCAAGGTTTTGGGAAGGTGTGAAGAACATCAACCTCTGGGGCATCAGTAAAGCTTTGCACAGAGGGATGGAGAGTAACACCAAGTTAGTGATAATTCAGAGAGTCTTACCTGGGGCTTGGGTTCCCCTTAGAACCCTTCTTGGTAACCTTCAGAGTACAACGAAGTACTCTCATACCTCCAGACGAGCTGTAGAACAATTTGATCATTAAGCCCTCCAGCTTCTACCTGCATTAGCAGCAGACAAACCAGGAAGCCTCAAAACAGGTCAACTTACAGGTACTGAGTGCTTGAGTAATCACTTCAAGTCTCTCTTATGGGGAATTACACTATGACTTAAGTAGAGTTATAGAGCCGGAAATAGATGAGGTCTTTTCTTATATTAAAATTTAGAGCAATCAAGTGTATAAAACTATACGTTTCCTTCAACAACTTTTGCCTATGGTAACATTCAAGGGACTCTGATCTGATTCAAAAGTGAATGACCCATTTAGAGACCATGTTCCCACTACTGGCAGTGTTCAAGGTTTCTACCTCTGAGTGACTGCAGAAGAATTAAGGAACTAACCGAGCCTAGGACATTATATCAATGCATGCACAATGTATTTCCCTACTAGAATTAATATAACCCAATTTAAAATGGGCAGAAGACCTAAACAAACATTTCTTCCAAAGATGACATACATATGGCCAAGAGGCACATGAAAAGATGCTCAACATCACTAATGATTAAAGAAATGCAGGTCAAAACTACAAAGCGGTACCACCTCACACTAGTCAGAATGTCCAACATCAAAAAATCTACAAACAGCTTTCCCCTGGCTGACAGCACAGAGGCTGCACGATGCCTGGAGTTACTGTAAAAGGCGTGAACCAGCAGGAGTTCGTCAGAGCTCTGGCAGCCTTACTTAAAAAGTCCGGGAAGCTCAAAGTCCCTGAATGGGTGGACACCGTCAAGCTGGCCAAGCATAAAGAACTTGCTCCCTATGATAAGAACTGGTTCTACACACGAGCTGCTTCCATGGCATAGCACCTGTATCTCCCGGATGGCGCTGGGGTTGGCTCCATGACCAAGATCTATGGGGGGTGTCAGAGGAATAGTGTCATGCCCAGCCACTTCAGCAGAGGCTCCAAGAGCGTGGCCCAGCGGGTCCTCCAAGCCCTGGAGGGGCTGAAAATGGTGGAAAAGGACCAAGATGGGGGCCACAAACTGACGCCTCAGGGACAGAATCACTGGACAGGTGGCAGCTGCCAGCAAAAAGCATTAGGACAAATGATGCTGGGTTAATAAATTGCCTCATTCGCTTAAAAAAAAACAAAAAAATCTACAAAAAATAGATGCTGAAGAGGGTGTGAAGAAAATGTAACCCTCTTACACTGTAGGTGGGAATGTAAATTGTTACAGCCACTATGGAGAACAGTATAGAAATTCCTTAGAAAACAAACAAACAAAAAACCTATAATTGGAGCTACCATGTAACTCAGCAATCCCTCTCCTGGGCATATATCCAGAGAAAAACATGGTTCAAAAGGATACATGTCCCACAGTGTTCATTGCAACACCGTTCACAACAGCCAGGACATGAAGCAACTTAAGTGCCCATTGACAGAGGAATGGATAAAGAAGATGTGGTGCATATACACAATGGAATATTACTCAAGTTATTTAAAAGAATGAAATAAAGTCGTTTGCAGCAACGTGGATGGACCTGCAGATTATCATACTAAGTGAAGTCAGTCAGGCAGTACAACAAGGCTTATGTGCAGGATCTAAAGAAAATGATACAAATGAACTCATTCACAAAACAGAAACAGACTCACAGACTTGGAGTATGAATTTATGGTTACCAGGGGTAAAGTGTGGCAGCAAGGAATAGATTGGGAGTTTGCGATTGACATGCACACACTGCTATATCTAAAATAGATAACCAAAACGGACCTGCTGTAAAACAAATTTTTAAGTGCTCTAGATAAAATCACACGTATATGGTAAGAGTTATCCAGCTTTACAGTTGGAAACTGAAGTTCAAAGAGGTTATATATGTTCCAGTACTCACACACAAAGATAGTAAATGGAAGATCTTGAACTTGAATTGAGTTCCATTTGCCTATAAAACCCACATGCTCTTTCCTAAGCAGTGCAGAGGCTAAGACTGAGTTTCCTTACTGACATCAATAGATTGGTAAGCATCAGAATCACCTGGAATGCCTGTTAAAATGCAGATTCCCAATTTCCACCTCAGACCAACTGCAATTTTAAAAAATTGTTCAACTGATTCTTACCCAAAGTTGAGACTGCTGGACTAAACAAAATAAATTTCTTTCAGATTTATTCAAAACATTAAATTTATCTTAGGTATGTGGTTAGATGATTGGCACCTTGGCCTATCTTTTTTTTTTTTTTTTCCGTGCAGAGAAAATAATTATTTTAAGCCCTCTAAATGGCAAACCATTAAACAATCATTCACATTGCAATTCTTGGATACAAAAGCAAAGTTCCAGTAGAAGTTTTCCTTCAAACTATTTGAAAAGTTGTTATTTGCTAAAACTAGAATGAGTAATCCAAAGAACACTATCTTCTTCAGCCTTTGCCAGTTATGTTAATATTCTGATCATTGCTGACATTGGCATTAGGTTAAGCCTAGATATATCTCCCATATGCCTATTGGGAACTTCATATATTATTTAAAACATAATCTTGCATGTGAATATCCCTTTCTAGGCAATCCTGAAGTCCTAGAACAGGACCTAATATACCAGAAATGTGGGATTGAGAGGCCCCTGACTTTAGAGGTATTTTAAAATAAGTCATGGTAGGTCTAGGCAAGGATCATTCCTCTTATCAAACAGAATTTCAACTGAAAGAAAACTTTAGACACAGGAAATTAGACCTACAAATTTTTAAAATGCAGCAAATCATTGAAACCCACTCATTCGTAAAATCCTAATTGAGCAGTTACTATATGCCTGGTATTGTGCTAAGTCTAAGTCTAAAATTACTAATTTAATAAAGTCACAAGTAGACCAGACACTGCATTGGGGACCCCAAGAAACTATGTAATATTGGTCATTTTCTCACAAAATTTATGAGAAGATTAATAAGACAACATTTATGTATGTGAAATAATTATAAAACACTGTGTTCAGCTTAGATACTGGAAAAAAAAAAGTTCAAAAGGAGAAATTAGTATGTTTCAAATGTTGGGTACTTTAGTGACTGACTGTTTTACATACATCCTCTTCCATTACTTTGCACAAAAAATGTGTGATATGAATATGACAACTGATATTTTAAAAGAAATGAAATCATACTGGTACTTTTCCAAATAACCAGCCAATAAGATGTGAAGCTCGATTTCAAATTCAATTTGTTCATTTCCATTTGGCTACCACCAATGCTATACCTTCCTCTAAGAAGGCAGGGGAACTCATGTGAGTCCAAGTATTCAGAAAACTTTGTAGATGCGGGAGGAATTCAAACAATGTAAAGTTGTACTTTGGACTCTTGAGCTCTGATACATATCCTTTCCCTCCAAGATAAACATAAAAAACAAGTAAATAATGCCATCCAGTGCCAGTTCTCATAGAATTAAGTAAGACATACCACAGCATATTTTCACTGAGCTACTGGGTGGGGACAAAGGGTTATTTTAGGATTCCCGAAATCTGGGCATGGTGAGATAAAACAGCATAACCCCAGGTGTGGGGGGCACTTCAAAGCACTGCTTGCAGCCATGTAGGGCAGCTGTAATTTCTGGAAAACAATAGCAGGAGATGAAGCAGTTTGGCATGCTGATTGAGCAATGGGGTAAGGACTTTGCCAAGGGCACTAACAAATTCTACAGTAAGTGAATACAGCTGAAAATCCAAGAAAATGATTCACACGGGCACAGGTAGAGAGGCGTGTTCAGGTTTCCTAGCCTGGTCTGCTGAGTCACTCACTAGAACTTCCCACAGAACAGTTATTATCCTGAAACCCTTTATGTTAGCAAGAGGCACAGAAATGTGTGATGAAATCACACAATTTGGGAAATGATAAACTGTTACAATTTACAAGAAACCTGAAGGATCCCAGGACACAAACTGATTGCTTAGCAGGTGAGAAAACTGAGACCCAGAGACATCAAATGTGCTGCCTAGGGTCACAAGGAGACTCAAGAGAACTAGCACTAACTCGGGTCTCAGTTCGGTTGGATTCTTTGCCTGGTTCCTGATATTATTATTCTGATCAGAGAATGGAATGTTCTTGCTTGTTAAAGTCATTAAGTGGTTAAAGCTAGGTCCCTAAAAAGACCATAGCCCTCATTTTCAAAAAGATGAAGGAAAGTCACATTGAATATTAAAATCGCCTTGAATAAAATGGGAATCATCAGGATGCTGCAGGCCATCTTTTAAGATGATCACAGGTCCACAGTGGACGGTACACATGCCCCTCATGGAATAACTAATGGGATAAATTATTCCAACACTGCCATTTTAAAATACTTACAAAGCATTTCAGTTTAACTTTTTGAAAAACAGGTGAAATCTAAGTTATATTTGTCTGTGTATTTTGTCACTTGCTTCAGGTCTTTCAAATTTCACATTTTCAGTGAGGTCTTCTTTGTTTTGGTTTTCATTTTAAGTATAGTTGGCGGGCTACTGTCCATGGGGTGGCAAGAGCTGGACATGACTTAGTGACTAAATAACAACACATAGTTGACTTACAATATTATATTAGGTTGAAGTATACAACAGACTCAGAATTTTTGTAGATTATACTCTATTTAAAATCATTATAAAATGTTGGCTATCCTCCCTGAGCTTTGCAACATATCCTTACAGATTAATTATTTTATACAGTAAGCTCTGCTTTGAACACCCACTTTCAAGTTGCAAACCACGTGCCATACTACCCACCTGTGAGGTACTCACGATTTTCTCTATGCTTTATTTTTTCCTCCAAGACATTTAATACAACCTAACAAATGCTAATTTACTCTTCCTTATCATCCCCTAAGTAGAATGAAGACTAAGAGAGCAGGAATTGCTTGTGTCCCCAACAGCAGAGTTCCTAGTATACTAAAAGTGGTTAGCAAATATTAAATGATTAATGGATATACATATATAAAAATAAAGTTTTGAAATGCCTACTAAACATGGCTTGAAATTAAAAATAAATCTATTTGATATATTTTTTAAAAACCATATATTGTTTTCCAGCCTCATACAGATTAAACACTTGGAATCTAAATAAATTTTAGATAAATGTTGATCTAAATTTGATTTTTTTTAAATTTTTTTGCTTTCCTTTAGTGTATTTATTACGATGTAAGGCACAGGCTTTGATAGCAAACAAACAAAAAAAACCAAAACCAAACTAATATCTAATGATTAATTTAAAAGAGCAATTTGACCCACTTTTTTAGGTAGTTAGTTTTTTAATATTTTTAATTTATTTTACTTTACAATACTGTATTGGTTTTGCCATACATCAACATGAATCCTCCATGGGTGTACATGAGTTTCCAATCCTGAACCCCCCTCCCACCTCCCTCCTCATACCATCTGTCTGGGTCATCCCAGTGCACCAGCCCCAAGCATCCTATATCCTGCATCAAACCTAGACTGGCGATTCGTTTCTTACATGATAGTATACATGTTTCAATGCCATTCTCCCAAATCATCCCACCCTCACCCTCTCCCACAGAGTCCACCAGTCTGTTCTATACATCTGTGTCCCTTTTGCTGTCTTGCATACAGGGTTATCATTACCACCTTTCTAAATTCCATATATATGTGTTAGTATACTGGATGGTGTATTTCTTTCTGGCTTACTTCACTCTGTATAATCGGCTCCAGTTTCATCCACCTCATTAGAACTGATTCAAATGTATTCTTTTTAATGGCTGAGTAATACTCCATTGTGTATATGTTCCACAACTTTCTTATCCATTCATCTGCTGATGGACATCTAGGTTGCTTCCATGTCCTGGCTATTATAAACAGTGCTGCGATGAACATTGGGGTACATGTGTCTCTTTCAGTTCTGGTGTCCTCGGTGTGTATGCCCAGGAGTGGGATTGCTGGGTCATATGGCAGTTCTATTTCCAGTTTTTTAAGGAATCTCCACACTGTTTTCCATAGTAGCTGTACTAGTTTGCATTCCCACCAAACAAAGACAGAAATATAGATCAATGGAACAAAATAGAAAGCCCAGAGATAAATCCACACACCTATGGACACCTTATCTTCGACAAAGAAGCTTTTTAATATTAAGTGGTATTAAATGCATTGTGTTTAAAATTTGGATTTTATTTCATTTTTCTCTTTTTGGATGTATAAGACTTTCTATTTCTCCTAATGGCATTATTAAACATCTTAGAACTCATCAGCTATTCTATTAATTTAGCTCTTTCCTTGACAAAATCTGTTTTTCTTTCCCTTTAGGACACAAGAGGGCATATGGGAAAATCTAAAGTGCAGGCCCAAATCATTGATTTTGATTATTAAAAAAATAAATAAAGTCTCCCAAATGATCTAGATTTACAATTACATCATCATTAAAAATATTTTACCTCCAAAGTACACAAACAGCTCATGCAGCTCAATATTAAAAAAAAAAAACAACAATCAAAAAATGGATGGGAGACCTAAATAGACATTTATCCAAAGAAGACATACAGACAGCCAAAAGGTACATGAAAAGATGTTCACCATCACTGATTATTAATGAAATGCAAATCAAAACTAAATGAAGTACCTCACACTGGTCACAACAGCCAGCAAGTGTACACTTGCTATAAGTCTATAAATACTGGAAAGAAAGTGGAGAAAAAGAAGCCCTCCTATATCATTGGTGGGAATGTCAATTAGCACAACCATTATTGAGAACAGTATGGAGGTTCCCTAAAAAACTAAAAATAGAACTACCAGATGATCCAGCAAGCCTACTCCTAATCATATATCTGGAGGAAACCATAATTTGAAAAGACACATGCACCCATGCTCACTGCAGCAGTATTTTCAATAGCCAAGACATGGAAGCAACCAGAATTTCCACTGACAGAGGAATGGATATAGAAGTTGTGGTACATATACATGATGGACTACTACTCAGTCATAAAAAAGGATGAAACGATGCCATTTGCAGCAACATGGATGGACATAGAGACTATCATAGTAAATGAAGTAAGAGACAAATATCACAATACTGCTTACATGCAGAAACTTTAAAACATGATTAAAAAAAATAAACTTACTTGCAAAACAGACATACTCAGACTTTGAAAACAAATTTATGGCTATCAAAGGATGAAGGTGGGGGAGGTATAAATTAGGAGTTTGAAATTAACATGTACATACTACTATAGATAAAAGAGATCATCAATAAGGACCTACTGTCTAGCATAGGGAACTCTATCCAATATTCTATAAAACCTATGGGAAAAGAATCTGAAAAAGAATGGATATGTCTTTATATAACTGAATCACTTTGCTACACACCTGAAATTAACACAACATTGTGAATCAACTGTATTTCAACATAAAATAAAAAAAAATTTTAAGTCTCCTGAATGATTTAGCTATAAAATGAATCATCATAAAAGAAAGAACTTTATACCTTTTTTTTAACCAATATTTATGCTAGGTTTTCCATTTTCTTCTCCTAACGTATTAGGTCTTACTCTATGACACTCAACAAGAGAGACAGTAATGATCCCTAATTTTAGTATATTATCACATAAACATAGTAATCATTAGTATATATGAATTTTTATTTTAAGGTTTTCTATGCAGCAAATACAAGATTAGGTTTATACATATTCAATGGACATAAGAAAATGTCCATTGAACATTCTCCCTGAATTTCGCAGGCTCTATTAAGCTTACTGATTATAGCTCTCTCAAGCTTAAATTTCATGAAAGTCTTTCTTATTGTTTATTTACTAGATGTGTCCATTTGAGAAGAACTATTAAAGGCATTCAATAAGATACCAGGATATAAAATAAATATATAAAATGAATAATTTAAAAGTTGGTGGGAATGCAAACTAGTACAGCCACTATGGAGAACAGTGTGGAGATTCCTTTAAAAACTGGAAATAGAACTGCCATATGACCCAGCAATCCCACTGCTGGGCATACACACCAAGGAAACCAGAATTGAAAGAGACACGTGTACCCCAATGTTCATCGCAGCACTGTTTATAATAGCCAGGACATGGAAGCAACCCAGATGTCCATTGGCAGATGAATGGATAAGAAAGCTGTGGAACATATACACAATGGAGTATTACTCAGTCATTAAAAAGAATACATTTGAATCAGTTCTAATGAGGTGGATGAAGCTGGAGCCAATTATACAGAGTGAAGTAAGCCAGAAAGAAAAACACCAATACAGTATACTAACACATATATATGGAATTTAGAAAGATGGTAACGATAACCCTGTATGTGAGACAGCAAAAGAGACACAGATGTATAGAACAGTCTTTTGGACTCTGTGGAAGAGGGAGAGGGTGGGATGATATGGGAGAATGGCACTGAAACATGTAAATTATCATATGTGAAACGAATCACCAGCCCAGGTTCGATGCATGATACAGGATGCTCGGGGCTGGTGCGCTGGGATGACCCAGAGGGATGGGATGGGGAGGGAGGTGGGAGGGGGCTTCAGGATGGGGAACACATGTACACCCGTGGCGGATCCATGTCAATGTATGGCAAAACCACTACAATATTGTAAAGTAAAATAAGTAAATAAATAAAACAGAAGGAAAAAATTGCAAAATATATATATATAACATAATAAAACAATACTTGTTTTAAAATGTTTACCAAAATATGTACAAAAAGATGAGAATAAATTGGAAGGCACAACATGTTTCTGAATGGGAAATTTAATATTATTAAAGATACCATTTTCTCCAAATAAATGTAATATTATTCCAACTATATTGGCAAGCTTTCTTTTTTTAATTAACAAGCTCTATTTGACTGAAGTAATTCCGTCACTTATCTTTGGTGTATTATCTCTCAATTGCAAATTGCAGATAACACTGTTTATATGTATTTAAAGCTTGTCTTATAAACAATATACCAGGAGGCCTTTGATGAAGATCACAGACATACATGTTCAGGACAAAAAGAGAGTGGAAAGGACAACAAAAGTAGCATTACATACTACATACATACTACATACTACTACATACTACATGGATACATTGTATCCATGTAGTATATAACACAGATGGAACTGTACCCCAAATTTCCCTTTGCTCTAATGTTAGGACACTGAATTGGATCAAACACGTACACCTCCAATCCCTTATATGATGAATTTTTCTCCAGGTAACTTCTGATCTCTTAGATAAAGATATTTTGATTAGGCTTATCCCATAGCCACTCTCCATTTCTGAATCCTTCTGAATACAACTGAGCCTTACAGAGTATCACTTGGTACAGTGACTCTTGATAAATCATTTATGAGCCTTTTTGGTGGTGAGCTGAAGCTGGACTTAGATAAGCTGATCAACAGCAGTCAAGACTGGTTAACAAAGGG